>NC_141044.1:10827500-11115000 GCF_052040795.2 Danio rerio
TCTAACCCGTTTACTGCCCCACCAAGAAAAAAAAATGGATTGCATTTCCTATCTCCTAATGTTGCTAGTTAACACTCAATGCATTTTTTTCTCAACAAGTCCCATAATTTCTGAAATATCAATCTCTACCAATTTTTCAGATTTTTTTTTGTAAACCAACAATGCTGTGCTGTTTAAACCAATATTTAAAGCAGTTATTCTTTAAATAACTTTAATAGTCAGTGGAAAATATTAATGACAAAACAGTCAAAATATGGTCAACCATTTGGTAGAGCAGGCAGTTCTAAGGAAAGTGCAAATGTACAAATATGAGCAATATTGTAGATAAAAACAAAACAGACACACACATTGCCACACATTAATTACCAACTGACAGAAACTCATCCTCGCACCACATTAAGCCACAGTTTCCTGTTTCCATGTCATTTTTAATGCAGTGAATTTTAAAAAGATATAACTGTTCTCCTGATAAGACACTTGTGTTTATCTGACACGCTGCCATCACCGAACTCTTTTTAAAATTTTATCATATCAGCAAAGAACAGCCGACAAAACCTGAAATTGCTCATTGGAGGGAGAGTGAGGGAATTCCTTATGAAGCTACTGCAGAAAGTCTTAAAAATCCTCCATCAAATATTTACTCCCATTTATTATTTATACATTTATAGCATACATTAAAAGCCATTAGTTTCCAAAATAAACAGGTGATGTGATGTTTTTTTCTATGCGCGTCCTTTCATCTCGCAGAAAGCAGAAAGCAGAGGAAGTTTTTTTTTTCCATTATTTGTTCATTTGTACGACATTGGACATGACAGTGTGCAGAGTGTTTTTGGCATTAAAGGCAGACTTCACATGCTTTAGTTTAGTTAACATCAGCAGAGACAAGAGGGGAAAGAGGTGAACGCGCTTTCGCTTGTGAGTGTGTGAGCTCTTGGGGCTCTTGTAGTCTTTGCTCAGTCAAACTCGGCCTGACAGATGTCTCTATCTTGTCCGATCTTGTAGTTCAGAGCGGAAAAAAAGCATTATTGGTTCGTCTGAACAATCACAAAGGTGCATCGTCAAACTGATCAGAGGCAGAGGTCATTATTAAAGCCAGGACAGTCCAGATGCTTTATGACTGATGTGAAGCGTTTGACATCAGTGCGGTGAAATCTAAAAAACACGCACATTTGATATACTGAGCTTAGCTTACTATTCAGAAATAAAGACAATATACACAATGATCAGATTGTTCTTAATTATTGTAATAATCAGATTGAAAATGTTTTATATAAACATTTCACGATTCATTTTTTTGAAAAGTATACTTTATTGTATAACCGTTGTGAATTATGTGTATCCTGTACAGCAGGGCTATTCAATTAGTTTGTCATGGGGGCCAGTTGATGAAAAGCATCCCAAATGAGGGCCCAGGGAGATATGACTTGTAATATAAGTGATGACTTAATAGCATATAAGAGCCCATATGTGGTATTTTTACTCCTTAATACACCCGTGTTGGATTTTACTACATTAAAATGTTAATTTGTTGTATTTTGAAACTACATAACATCACTGCATTGTACAATGTGGCTGTTTTTTTACGAACATATTCAAATGCCGGCATGTTAGCTCTCTGCAACTTTCACATGGTCGCCCACTGGAACTAAACAGGGCTGCGCCCAGTCAGTAACTGAATGAGAGACCACATATCTAGGTTGCTGCCGGAAGGAGTGTGAGTGACGCCAGCAAGGGGGCACCCAAACTGCGGTCTGTATGGGTCCTAATGCCCCAGTATAGCAATAGGGACTCTATACTGCTCAGTGAGCGCCATCTTTCGGATGAGACATTAAACGGAGGTCCTGACTCTCTGTGGTCGTTAAAAATCCCAGGATGTCCTTTAAAAAAGAGTAGGGATTTCACCCTGGCATCCTGACCAAATTTGCCCACTGGCCTATATCCATCATGGCCTCCTAACCCTCCCCATATCATAATTGGCTTCATGACTCTGTCTCCTCTCCACCAATCAGCCGGTGTGTGGTGTGCGGTCTGATGCAATATGGCTGCCGTCGAGTCATCCAGGTGGATGCTGCACACTGGTGGTGGATGAGGAGATTCCCCCCAATGTGTAAAGCTCTTTGAGTGCCCAGAAAAACGCTATATAAATGTAAGAAATTATTATTATTATTAATATTATTATTAGTAGTAGTAGTAGTAGTAGTAGTAGTAGTAGTATTTCAAAGCAAAACAAAAGCAGTGCATTGCTGAAGTAGGCTTCTTCTACATTCAGACACATTCATATGTTATTTTTGAACTACATAACAGTTATGGATGCAACAATTATACATTTTGGTTGTTCGATTAAATAGTCTGAAGAAAAATCATGGTTTCATGGTTATCACGTCTAATGTAAATTTAAGCTTTATATTAGCTAACTATTTAAATGAACTGTTGTTATCATCTGCGTTCATACATACAAAATCATTTTTATATATTGTAATAAATCGTCTATCATATCTTTTGTTTACATTGCATTGGAAATAACAAATTTGCGCATGGAAAAGACGTGATATGTGAATGGCCCGCTGCTATAGTTAATCTAGTGTGCTTGTGTATTAGCCTTGTTGTATAAGCTAGGAACTTTAAACTAAATCACAGTTGACACAACTTTGCTTAGTTGCAGCAGTTGCGTTCCGTGCAACAGAGCGTTTGGAAGCCTTTAAGATTAATTAAGCATGACAAATTAAAGTGTGGTTAATAGTGTAATCGGCTAATCATTGCATCTCTTATAACGATATTAGTGCATTGTACAAAAGGCCTTTTCTACAAAAACATATCCAAATGTTTTCAGTTGCCCGCGCCACTCGCTTGATGTCAGGTGACTCATGCTCTGCACAGCCTTCAACTGCAGCTTGTGCTGTATTAAACAGATGCACGTCACTTCATAACAATAACGGCCGTTTTTCGACTGAACTAAATTTGTTTTTAATGGTCACAATATTGGAGGGCTGGAACAAATTGCCTTGGGGGCCAAGTTTGGCTTGCGAGCCACCAATAAAAAGCCCTGCTGTACAATTAAAGTCATTTAACTAATTAGTTAGTGAAATTTTCTGTGAAAATGTGTATGCTTTTTTGATTATTTTCCAAGTGCTGTTTAACAGACCAAATAATTTTTACAGTATTTCCTATAATATTTTTCTTCTGGAAAAAAAGTCTTAATACAGGGGCATCTGCGGGGTCTTGAAACAGTGTCTACACCTACCCCAACCCTAAACCCAATGGTCTCAGTAATATAAAAACAGATCTGGATCTGGAGTCTTCTTTATTAGTATAGCAGATTAACCACAAGAATTGTTTATATTATTTATTAAATTTGCCAATAATTGTATTTTATAAACGTTTACCCCAAACCCTAAACCCAACCGTCATAGTAATGTAAAATCAGAACTGGAGACTTCTCTATTAGTATAGCTGAATAACCATGTGAATCTAATATAACAGCTTTCTGAGCCTTCTAATAAGCGCAAAAAGCCCTACTGGCCCATATCCAGCAGCTGATAACCACTGATAACTCCCATTCAGTCAAGTGATAACATTCAAAGCAGGTGCTTAAAACGTTTTAAAATGTCTTAAATCTCAAAAGGTAAATTTTAGGCCTTAAAAAGTGTTAAATCTACTGAAATATTGTGTTGCAGGTCTTAAATCTTTTTAACAGTTCTTAATTTTCCTTTGTTGATGCAAAGATACACAATCTCGCCATTAACACTCATACAAAGACCAACAATCCATCTCAATAAAACCTTTTATTTAAAAAAATAGCATTTTAAACTGTATTTACTATAATGTTTAATCACTTTCCTTGGGAAAGGTCTAAAGAAAATCGACACACTGCCACTTTAGCTCTCAAAAAAAAAATTGATTGTACTTTTTTTTTTTTTTTTACTTTATCCACTGTGTTTGTTTTTGATCAAGCACCTGCCTTTGAGAGATTCAGATGTGCACACATTTCTGTTTTGAATATTACTTTAAGTAATATTTGTTTAAGCATTCTCCATTTATTCACTGCTGAGAATACTGACCTGATCTATATGTTTCATTATTAAATCATTATTAATGTATTATTAAATGTATTCAATTATAATCAGTTTTTGATAGGGCAAATGAAAATCTTTTCCAACTGGGATATTCAAAATAATCCTCAGCATTTAGCCCTGTAAATAAGTCTAAAGTTTTATTCATAATGGTCTTTAAAAGGTCTTAAAAAGTCTTAATTTTTAAAGAAACTCTGTAAATAAGCAAACACTGCTATCCAATTAACCTAATTGCTTAGTTAACATAATAAACAGTCTTTAATTTGCACTTTAAGCTTATTAATAAAATCTTGCAAATATATTTGTACTGAAAAAAATATGTAACACTAATCACAATTCATGGTATTAACAAACCATAAACTACCACTACTAGCTTAATAATCTAATTAGCTGTTTATTAATAGTTAGTAAGGTAGAAGTCGGGTTTAGGTTTAGGGCAGGATTAAGGATGCAGAATAAGATCATATAACTACTAATGAACAGTTAATATCTTAATAAAAGACAAGTAATAAATCAGTAGTTGATAGCATGAATTATGTAATGTAATGTAATGTGTATTTTATATAGCGCATTTATTGTGTATATCCATACACCCAAAGCGCTTCACAATCATGAGGGGGTCTGTCCACACCACCACCAGTGTGCAGCATCCACTTGGATGATGCGACGACAGCCACAGGACAATGGCGCAAGTGCACTCACCACACACCAGCTATTGGTGGAGTGAAGAGATAGTGATAGACCCAATTTGGTGGATGGGGATGATTAGGAGGCCATGATGGAAAAAGGCAGAATGAGGGACTTTTGGCCAGGACACCAGGGTTTCACCCCTACTCTTTATGAGAAGTGCCATGGGATTTGTAATGATCACAGAGAGTCTGGACCTCAGTTTAACATCTCATCCGAAAGACTGCGCCCACTGACAGTATAGTGTCCCCTTCACTTTTACAGGGGCATTAGGGCTCACACAGACCGCATAGTTGAACGCCCCCTGTTGGCCTCTCTAACATCACGTGCAACAGCAACCTACTTTCCCCATGTGGTCTCCCATCCAGATACTGACCAGGCTCAGCCCTGCTTAGCTTCAGTGAGGAACCGGTCTTGGGCTGCAGGGTGATGTGGCTTTGGCTTTTAGATCATAATTGTGATCTAAAGTGTTACTAAAAAATTCTGTCACCATGGAAAAGACAAAAAGTTAACACTTTAGATTAATGGTCCATTAGTTAATGTATTTACTAAGTATAAATAATTTTGTAATTTATTAATCATAGCTCAACATTAATGCATAATGCATTAAAATCCGATCTTATGCTTGTTAACATTAGGTAATAGACACTGAGTTAACATGAACTATAGTTAAGAAAGATGAATAAGTACCATAATAAATATATTTTGAAGTGTTATCAACTACAGAAATGTTATCAAATATAGTTTATTAATATAAGATTTTGTTCCTATATGCCACATATTTGTTCTGGTTTTGATTGTAATGTAATAACATGCTGATTTGGAATAATAATTATTGAGGAAAGCGCTATACAAATAAACCTGAATTGAATATAAATGCGAATACATTAGATAATACAAATCTAAATCATATCCTGATCTTTCGTTTGTTTGGTTAAATACACCATACTCTGTGCGACAAATTCAATTTTCCTCCTTTTACACGGCACATTTCACAGCCGTTCCTGGAACGAGGCTGCTTTTGCATGCGCCGCTGCTCATGAGATGTCATATCATCACATAATTGCGAGATGGGAATCGTTTTTCCACTTTTAAGCTGTGTGGATTTACAACATTAATCCACACCAGAACACTAGATTCGCATCAATGATTCATGTCTCAGGCTGCAAAGCTGCCATCTGTAATTTGCACAACAAATTGGGCAGAAGAGCTGCTTAACATGACTGTATATATATTTAATCACACCTACTTTCCCTTCTGGCCGCCTGCTTCATTTCTGTCTGAAGGCTGTCCTCCGTATTCATCTGAAACGATAAAGACAATTCTGCCTCTTACATGACAGTTTTTGTAATTTGAGAGCAGTGAGAAGTTTAATGTTTTTTAATAACATGATTGAATGTTAATAAATATCCAGCACAAATGTTTGTGAACTTTATTAATTGCATTTATTACATTTGGTACTGGCTGTTTAATGGAGAGATTTTTTTTTTTTTACTTAATTAGTTTCTGGTAATTAAATTATTTTGTCTTTTTCGGTGACAGTATATAATATTTTACTATTTGGCAACATACTAATATTCAGCTTATAGTGCCGTTTCAATGCTTAACTTAGACATTGGTACGGTATTGGTATTTTTTTTCTATTTCTGCACCGAATATTGTGAAAAATCTGCGGATTTCTGTGGAATGATTTTGGGTTTATTGTAACTAAAATCTTAACATGTTTAATAAAAAATAATATATATTTTTTTACTTTTATTTAATATTTACAAAGCAAGTCCTATTAGATCCATTTCGGTACACAAAGCAAGTCTCTCATATAATATATCTACCATACAGTTGAAGTCAGAGTAATTAGCCCCTCTTTGAATTTTTTTCTTTTTTACATTTTTCCTAAATGATGTTTAACAGAGCAAGGAAATTTTCACAGTATGTCTAATAATATTTTTCCTTCTGGAGAAAGTCTTATTTGTTTTATTTTGGCTAGAGTAAAAGCAGTTTTAAAAAAAAAAAATTAAGTCAATATTATTCGCCCCTTTAAGCTATATTTCTTTCCGATAGTCTACAGAATAAACCATCGTTACCTAATTACCCCAACCTGCCTAGTTAACCTAATTAACCTGGTTAAGCCTTTAAATGAAACTTTAAGCTGTATAGTCTTGAATCATCACCATGGCAAAGAAAAAATAAATTAGTTATTATAAATGAGTTATTAAAACTATTTTGTTTAGAAATGTGTTGAAAAAATCTTTTCTCCGTAAACAATAATTGAGGAGTAAAATAAACAGAGGGGCTAATAATTCTGTATCTACTAAAAGACAAAAATAATTATTTTACAAACTGTTTTGTACAGTAAGTAAATCATATGAACGTTTTTATATTAGTCAGTAAGAGTACTGAAATTAATTTAAATATATTAGGTAATAAATATAAATTTTATAGACTCTTAAATAAATAGACTCAATGATGGGCTAAAAATCTGTAGAAATCTGGATTTCTGCACTTGCAGATTCCGTGTGGGGGGTAGTCATTGGACAACAGTGATTTGTTTTGTAGCCAAATTCCTATGGGGGGCTGATAATATGGACCTTTTTTTTTTTTTTAATAAAACTTTTATTCCAGCCACACTAAATAAATTAAGACTTTCTGAAGAAGTATATATATAAATATAAATATATATTTCCTATATAATTATGGGAAATATATATATATATATATATACACTGTTAAAAATTGTCTCGTTAAAAAACAGTAAAATACTGGCAGCTGCAGTTGCCAGCAATGTACTGTTATTTTACAGTATGTTGCTGTAAAAATACACGGACTACATTGATTTACACAATACTCAAGGGAACTCATTTTGCTCACTGAAAGCAACTGCCTCAAATTGGTCAACTGCTGAATGAGTTTATGAAGTAATGTGCTATAAATGCTTAGAAGCATACTTATAATGATAATTTATTTTAGTTAATTAAAAAAGTTCGGTTTAACTCTAATGTCTTATTTTTCACAACAGTACACATACATGTAAACCTGGAATTACCAGAGAGATTCTGACTGCATCAGCAACTAAACAGCCGCTGTCTTTAAATAGAGAAACATGCAGAATAACAACAGCAGTTCACTGTTCATCTTTAACTCATACACTGGCTCTACTCTCCTCCACAACGGTGACACACAGAAGAAATTAGCTTCAGGTTTTACAGTAAAATACTGTTTTTTCCTTGATTTAACAGTAATCTACTGGCAGCTGTGGTTGCCAGCAATCTACTGTTTTTTTACAGTCTATTTCCATAGTGTAAATTAACAGTATATTACTGTTAAAATACATTTTTACACTGTGTTTTTACCTCTCACACCTTTAACCCTTTAAACCCCAGAGCATATACTTCAGTTTTAATTGAAGTGTCCACACTACTGAGTGTTCAAGAAACATGTAGCAAAGCTGAAGTAAATTCATTAATTAACTGACTAATTAAATGATAATTGAGGATTAACAATGAACAAATGAAGAAATACTGAAGGGAAAAAACAAGAACAGAACATACAAAACTTTAGTCACAGCTTTATAATGAAATAACCTGAAGAACAACAAATGATTAAATCATTGAAATGATCAGCAGATGATTAAACAACTCTACAAACATCATCACCAGCTACACTTATTACTTAATACATGTATTTTTGTATAACATCTACTTAAGTTCTTCTTGAGAAAAAGTGAAAGTTTTACGTCACCATCATGGAGAACAGAGTTTACTTTAGTTGGGCTCTTAGCCCTGACGTTTGTAACATTTATATATCTTGGCTGCTGCAATTGTTAAGAACTTTGTTTAAAAAGCTCATTTGTTGAGGCAAGCCAGCCAAAAACCTAAATAGGATCTGGTGATGTTCATGTTGCTATTAAATGGCAGAGTCTGTTCTCATTGAGTGTAATAAAATTTACTGCTCCTATTCAATGTTAAATCTATTGTTTTACATTATATGCCTATATATGGCAATAATTTCTGGAAGTTTTAAAGAATATCTTGGACAATAACACTGCTCTATGGTGTAAATCGCACTCAAAGAGACATCAATAGTCAGCATATGAACCTCAATAATGGTGACAACTAACAAAATTAACAGTTTAACTCACAAACAGGCAACTGAAAGTCTAAACATAAACAACAGCAGAATCAAACACAAATAAAGAAAACTGTTAGACCATTATACAACATTTATTTATACCGCAATGCATGCTGGGATATTTATATTGTGCCACTCCCAGCATGCATTGCAGCATGAAACATTTGAGATGTTACCATTGTTGAGATACAAGGTCAGATTCATCAGGTCTGAGTGTGTATTTGTCATAACTGAACTGTTTTTGTATGTTATTTCTTAGCTGTTAAGTAATTATGGAGGTATCTTTTCTGTTTCCACTTCTCATTAATTAAATTAATACCTGCAACTAAGCATAAAATCTATTGCATGTGGCCCTTCTTCCAGATTTATATCAAAACATTTATCAGAACTAATTTCAGACAAATAGATTTCTCTATTTATTGACTTTCCAACTTTATTGTTATAATACAAACGTTTTGTTAACTCTGTATTACAGCAGTTGGAAAGTCTTCTTAAATGAGTTCCAGGGTGAAGAGCCCAACTAAATCAGCCCCTCACTCCATTACGGTGACACAAAAAACACCTTAATTTCTGTTGGATCTCAATGAGAATAGTATGGAAGTCAAATCAGTCAGTAATAAGTGTGTCTGCTGTTGTTTGTGGAGTTGTTTAATGATCCTCTGCTGAGACTGAAGCTGTTTTATTTGATTTGATTTAATGCTGTAACTCAAGTCACTGTTTGTGTTTCTTGTTTATTTTCTTCAGTAATTGTAATTATTAACAGCAGGTGTTCATCAGTGTCTGAATTCACTCATTAGTGTTCATTAAAACTGTCAGGTGAACTATATTAGTTAACTAGTGTATGAAATAGTGAACAAGGACACAAAGTGTGATTTCAAACACAGACTTCAAAACATCGAATCTGAACTCTGTTAGCTCACAGTTTTCTGCAGTTGGTTACTTTCTCGAAAACAAAAATGTTACCCAGAAAGCACTGTTTTTAACAGAATATTACTGTCTTAGTAAAAAAACATTATTTTACCGTAGAATCTGACCATTTTTTAACAGCAATTTTTTACAGTGTATATATATATATATATATATATATATATATATATATATATATATATATATATATATATATATATATATATATATATATATATATATACACATATACATATTATAGGAAATACTGTGACAATGGTCTTTCTGTCTTAAGCATCACTTGCAGGCATATTTAAAAATATATATTTAATATAACTTTACAAGGGCTAATATGAAGATTAATACAAAGTAGCAGTAAGTATATTAATAATGATGAAATGTGACAAATGTTCTTTAAAAATTCTAAAATGTTATTTTCAAAGAATTATTGTTTTCAAAGATCTATTTTCATAATGGATGTGATTTTTTGGAGCTGATATCAAATGAATGATTTCTAATGGATCATTCATGCGTCTTGCGTTGAGAACTGGAGTCTTGAAATTTAGTTGTGCTTGCATAAAAATAAATACTGTTTTGAAACTAAAATGAAAAATAGTTATTTGAAATTATATTAAGTTATATTAATTATATTAAAGTTGTATTTAATATACATGCTATATGTGTGCTGCAGTAAATTCAGCCTTGAATTAAATAAATAGTTAAATCCTAAAATAGCTCAAAACCATCATTTTCATTTAACATAATACATTTTTAGCAAAAGGATAGATTTTTTAACAACTTTTTAGAAATAGTTTTAGTTTTGTTGATAATAATATAAATTATCTGTAATTTTGTAAAAAAAAAAGAAATTATAATAATAATTAAAAAGTTTAAAGGTTGTGTATTATTATATTATTGATCAGTTATCTTTGTTCTTTTTAACTGCTATTACTACTACTGTTGCTAATAGGAAAACTAATAATAATAAATATGAAGTATGTAGTCACTGTTAAACCCTTGTGATTCCTGCTGTCTCTCTCCAAAAGCTGAAATATTTCACTTTTATTTTCTGACATTGCTTCAACAAACAGAGTCTAGAATTAAGAAGTTAAATAATACACAACATAATAAATGAGGCATCCAATATGCCTAGACTCCGTTATTGTTTCCTGCTTGGCTGGATTTAACAGGGTGCTGTCACTCATCTCCGTGCTGGAAAAAAGCGTCTTTGCGTTTGAGGACCTGGGAGAGCGAGGGCCTTTGCCCCCGCTTCAGGCGTCTTTTCAAATGCCAGTTAAGATTCCATCAAAGGTCTCCTCGCAGGAGCCTGTCCAGGAGTTATGGACCAAGAGAGACTGTGTGTTGTTTCAGAGAGCAGCCGTTCACCTCTCTCCCCTTCTCTCAGCTGGGCTTTTCTCTGTCTGTCTGACAGATGTCCATGCGTTGGATAGGAGCGCAGGTCAGGGAACTCACTGAAACATCTTTCCATTAAAGCCTGTGCGAGGCACACCTGCTTCAGCACTTTGGAAATCTCCACGTTCAGTGAAGTCATTGGAGACTAAAGTTCTTTTTGTGGATCTTCTGTTACTATACTCTATAGCTGGTTATACAGATCAGGTTTTTTAGATCAGTAGATCTAAGTGTTTGCCAACCTATTTATCAATGACAGCAAGTGGAGAAATACCATCATTTTTTTTAGCAAACATGCGAACTAAAGCTTCATCCTGTTGTTTTATGGTAGCAACATGTTGTAAATTGTAGAAATATGTTAACAACATGCTAATTAATGTCAGCAAATATTTAATACTGTAAACAGTATTAAGTAAGTTACAGTATTAATTAAGCTTGTAGCATAATGCTAAAAGATCCTACAAATTCATTCATTCATTCATTTTCAGCTTAGTCCCTTTATTAATCAGGGGTTGCCACAGCGGAATGAACTTATCCAGCATATGTTTTATCCAGCGGATGCCCTTCCAGCTGCAACCTATCACTGGGAAGCAAGTTACTAACATACTAGGTTTTTTTTAAACATACTGAAAACATGCTAGTAACATTTTAATTGTAGCATAATGCTATAAGATGTTAATTACATGCTACAAACATGCTAGCAATTTTTTGAACATATTGAAAACATGCTACTAACATATTAATCGTGGCATAACGCTAAAAGATGTTAGGTACATGCTACAAACATGCTAGGATTTTTTTAACAAACTGAAATCATGCCAGTAACACAAATTGTAGCATAATGCTAAAAGATGTTAGTTACATGTTACAAACAGTCTAGCATCATGACAAATTATGCTAACAGTTAAAACATGCTAGCAACATGTAAATCATGTGCTAAGACATGCTGGAACCCTCTTGAGAAAAGTACCCATTGTTTTACTCAACGCAAACTTACAGCAATTCTTAACTTGAAGGGCTTTATTTTAATGATCTAGGTGCAAAGTCTAAAGCGCAGGGCGCAAATTAATTAAGGTCATGTCCAAATCCACTTTTGGTGTTTTAAGGACAGAAAAATATGCTCTACGCTGCATCACATGGTCTAACTGGGTTGTGCTTACTCTTTGGGTGTGTTTTAAGCATAACGTGCATTAAACCAATCAGAGTCTCATCTCACATTCCCTTTGAGAGTAAGTTGCGTCACGCCTTGGTGCATTTTTCATTTACATGGTGGACTTTGTAAGAGGAAAAACTGAACACTTCACTAGCGAGAAAACAGTTAAACAGACCATCTGCAGCGCGAGGAAAAAGAATGATCCTCCTTCATTCGGCCTCTTTACTGTCTCTTTACTTTTACTTATTACTTCTTTACTTTCGTGAATACATTTACATTTACATTTACATTTAGTCATTTAGCAGACGCTTTTATCCAAAGCGACTTACAAATGAGGACAAGGAAGCAATTTACACAACTAAGAGCAACAATGAATAAGTACTAAAGGCAAGTTTCAGGTCTGTAAAGTCTAAGAAGGGAAGTGTTAGTAGTTTTTTTTTTTTTTTTTTTTTTTGTACAATTAGTGTGATATTCAAAGAGGCAATTGCAGCTTAGGAAGTGAAGTGGAGACTAAATAGTTGAGTTTTTAGTCGTTTCTTGAAAATAGCGAGTGACTCTGCTGTTCTGATGCAGTTAGGGAGTTCATTCCACCAACTGGGCAGATTGAGCGTGAGCGTTCGCGAAAGTGATTTTTTCCCTCTTTGGGATGGAACCACGAGGCGACGTTCATTCACAGAACGCAAGTTTCTGGAGGGCACATAGATCTGCAGAAGTGAGTGCAGATAAGAAGGTGCTAGGCCAGAAGTCACTTTGTAGGCAAACATCAGAGTTTTGAATTTGATGCGAGCAGCAACTGGCAGCCAGTGCAAACGGACTAGCAGCGGAGTGACATGTGCTCGTTTAGGTTCATTGAAGACAACTCGTGCTGCTGCATTCTGGAGCAGTTGAAGAGGCTTGATAGAGTAAGCTGGAAGCCCAGCTAGTAGAGAGTTGCAGTAATCCAGTTTGGAGAGAACAAGAGCTTGAACAAGGAGTTGAGCTGCATGTTCAGATAAGAAGGGTCGGATCTTTCTGATGTTATAGAGTGCAAATCTGCACGATCGAGCAGTTCTAGAAATGTGGTCAGAGAAGTTTAGTTGGTCATCAATCGTTACTCCAAGGCTTTTCACCATTTTGGATGCAGTAATGGTTGCCCCATCCATCTGGATTGAAAAGTTATGGTGTAGAGTCGGGTTGGCAGAAACTACAAGCATTTCCGTTTTTGCGAGGTTCAGCTGAAGATGATGATCTTTCATCCAGTGTGAAATATCCAACAGGCAGGCTGAGATACGAGCTGGAACCGAGGGATCATCAGGATGAAAAGAGAGGTATAGCTGGGTGTCATCAGCATAGCAGTGGTAGGAGAATCCATGTCTCTGGATGACTGGTCCTAGAGATGATGTGTAGATGGAGAAGAGAAGTGGCCCAAGAACAGAGCCTTGAGGTACCCCAGTGTTTAGATGCTGTAGGTTGGACACCTCTCCCCTCCAAGACACCCTGAATGACCTGTCAGAGAGGTAAGATCTAAACCATTGTATAACAGTGCCCGCAACGCCCAGTGACTCAAGCGTAGATAGCAGGATCTGGTGGTTGACAGTGTCAAAAGCAGCTGACAAGTCCAGCAAAATGAGGACTGATGATTTAGAGTCTGCTTTAGCCAGTCTGAGATCCTCCACGACCGAGAGCAGGGCAGTCTCAGTTGAGTGGCCTTTCTTAAAGCCGGATTGCTTGTTGTCCATGAGATTGTTTTGAGTAAGAAAGTCCAGGACTTGATTGAACACTACTTTCTCCAGAATCTTGGCCATGAATGGAAGCAGGGATACTGGTCTGTAGTTTTCAAGTAGCGTATGGTCCAGGTTGGGTTTCTTTAGCAGTGGGGTTACCCTAGCCTGCTTAAATGTAGTGGGGAATAAACCAGAGTCAAGAGATGTGTTAATTATGTGAGTCAGTGTTGGTATGACTGCAGGAGAGATGGCTTGCAAGAGATGAGAGGGAATGGGATCGAGTGGACAGGTGGTTGCATGGCTAGATAGCACAAGTTTGGACACCTCAGACTCAGAGAGCTGAGAAAAAGAGGTGAGTGTGTGTGGTGTTGGTGTTGTATCTTGCGTGTTTGTTGTAGGTGCAGCAAATTGAGCACTGATTTTTGCAGTTTTGGTGCAGAAGAATGTAGCAAAGTCATCAGTAGTAAGTGTGGAGGATGCGGGTGGAGGAGGAGGATAGAGGAGGGAGGAAAATGTTTTAAAAAGTAGGCGAGGATTAGTGGCATTGTTGATTTTCAGACGGTAATACGTCTGCTTTGCAGAAGTAACCTCAGCTGAGAAAGAGGACAGAAGAGTTTGGTATGTTAAGAGATGTGCAGGATTTTTAGTTTTCCGCCAAATTCTCTCTGCAGCCCGAAGTTTTGAGCGATGCTCACGGAGAGCATCCGAGAGCCAGGGTGCAGGAGGACTGGCACGGGCTGGCCTGGATGCAAGAGGACATAATCGGTCTAGACATGATGCTAGTGTGGAGCAGAGTGTATTAGTGGCACTGTTCGAATCAAGTGCAGTGAGTTTGCGAGATGGAGGAAGAGAGTCTGAAACAATGGTGGATAGTCTATTGGGTGAGAGAGATCGTAGGTTTCTGCGAAAGGTAACCAGTGTTGGAGTGTGTGGCGGCTCAGGAGTAATGTGGATGTTGAGAGACAGAAGGAAATGATCAGATATTTGTAGTGGAGTTACTATTGTTTGATCAGTGAAGCAGTGTCGTGTGTAAATAAGGTCTAGCTG
Organism: Danio rerio; assembly: GCF_052040795.2. Classification (NCBI taxonomy): domain Eukaryota; kingdom Metazoa; phylum Chordata; class Actinopteri; order Cypriniformes; family Danionidae; genus Danio; species Danio rerio. Next base: position 10,842,605 of record NC_141044.1, read on the forward strand.
ATTACCTGATTTGTGGGTAGCAGAAGTAGGTGCTCTTTTTAGGTCAAAAGAGGCAAGCAGAGTCTGAAAGTCTGCAGCTTGCGGTTTGTCAACGTAAATGTTGAAGTCACCTAGCACCAATAAGGGAGTGGCAAAATTAGAAAAAGATGAGAGAAGAACATCCAGTTCATCTAGGAAGTGACCTAATTTACCTGGTGGGCGGTAGATGACAACCACATTTATGTAGAAGGGGTGGATAATGGTGACTGCATGGAATTCAAAGGAGCTGATTGTTGGCAGGGACGGTATCAGAGTAAATTTCCATTCTTTGGAAATTAGTAGTCCAGTCCCACCCCCTCTCCCTGTCTGACGAGGAGTGTGGGAAAAAGAGAAATTAGCAGAAAGAGTAGCATGTGTAGCAGTGTCCTCCGGCCTCAACCAGGTCTCAGTTAGAGCCATGAGATTATAGTCAGAATATGTAGCTATGGAGGTAATAAAATCAGCCTTGTTAACAGCTGATTGACAATTCCAGAGGCCCACGGAGAGAGAGAGTTGTGAAATAGTAGATACATGTATTGAACGAAGGTTGTGAGGATTACGCCTGCAGCGCACCTCCCGTGTTTTGCGAGTGTTAGTAACAACAGGAATTAGAAAACACATAATAAAAGTGCACTGACAACAAAAAATAAGTGTGAAGTAAAACAATACAGTAAAGTACTCAAGTGCTTTGTCGGTGTCTTTGCATAAGGAAATGGTGGATTTTTAACACAATTCTGCGCAGAAATAGCAAAAAATGTCCGCAGATTCCGTCTAGCCCTACACATTCCCAATTACGGAAAGTAATAGAAGTGGGCTTTGGGGACAGTTCCCTTTTAAAAATTTTACATTTTCATATTCAATGTATTAATTCATACAAATTAACCCTTTTTCTGACAATACATAAAATAATAACAATTTCTTATGAAATTGGGCTGATCTTACAAAAAATCAAGAAAAACGAAACGAAAAAAAACATGTTGATTACAAAATAACCATGGTTTTGTTACAGCAATAGTTTAACTGTGGCACTTCTTGCAGAGTATACAAATAGTAACCTGTAAAATAAAAAAATAATTAATTCAATAAATGAACGTTTACTATAATATACTATAATGTTTCTCACTTTTTTCCCCAACAGACTTGATTTTGTATTATGACCTACCAGCTTGTCAAACTAGAGCATAACTGAAAATACATCCATCTCCTCATTTGTCATTATTTCCATAATTGAGTAAAAAGTCAAACGAAGATCTAAATAAGATCCTGAAATATATTTCTGTGTGGCTGCTGTATAAAATTTAGCCATAGCTTTTTCTGAGTGCTTTGTTTAAACAAGTGTGAAACTAGTTACCGTGACAAATTTTCCATCATTGTTTTTGTACAGAAAGCAAAGTTTCAACAGCAATAGCAAAACCTACATATTAGACTGATTTGCCTCCCTGGAGACCCTTTAAACTTGCAGACATATTCAAAAGTGAAGGTGAAAATGTATTAGCATTAAACATTAAATGAGCATCAGGGTTGCTTGAGGAAGATGTCAGAAAAGTGTATTAAAATGTGTGTGCATTTGAGTGAATAATTTAAGCCATCTGTGAATTAATAATGCTTTTAATGTTTTACCGCATGCTTGTGTTATCCATTTGACAATATGTATTAGTCTCTCACACAAAACAGAATTCCTAATCATATGTGATGCTGTCTGTGGCTTTGATTATACATAAGAGCTAGAGAAGAAAACGGCAAGGCCAAATAAATGACTCATTCTTTATGCAACCCAGGCTCATTGGAAATACGTGCCCAGGGCTACGTTTTTGCGAAACGTCAAATGTGTTGCTCCAGCGACTTTTCCTTAGTGCTTGTGATGACAAATCCACTAGAGGGCGCTGTCTTTATATTTGTGAATCTCAAATACTTTACTGCGATACGTAAATGTGCTATTTACACACGTCAGTGAGAAGCTAGGGGTTTGCCATGTATTTATCACCTTGCGATTACAAACCATAGACTTACTATGGTTAACCATTTTTGTGGTATTTATTCAGCACAAAGAATCGCAATCTTTTATTCATAGATAATATGTACAATGCATCTGGAATGTATTCATAGCACTTCATCTTTTCCACGTTTTATTTTATTTTTTTGTTTATGTTACAGTCTTATTACAAAATTAACTTATTTATTTCGTCAAAACTCTACACACAATACCCCATAATGACAATTTTTTTTAATTGTTGCAAATGTACAAAAAAATTAGAAACCTGAAAAATCACATGTACATAAGTATTCACAGCCTTTGTTCAATACTTTGTTGATGCACCTTTGGCAGCAGTTACAGCCTCAAGTCTTTTTGAAGATGATGCCACCCATGTGCTTTGGGTCATTGTTTTGCTGGAAGATGAACCGTTGCCCCAGTCTGAGGTCAAGAGCACTCTGAAGCAGGTTTTCATTCAGGATGTCTCTGTACATTGCTGCATTCATCTTTCCCTCTATCGTGACTAGTCTTCCAGTTGCTGCTGAAAAACATCCCCGCAGCATGATGCTGCCACCACCATGCTTCACTGTAGGAATGGTATTAGCCTGCTGATGAGCGGTGCCTGGTTTTCTCCAAACCTAACGCCTGGCATTCACTTAAAAGAGTTAAATTTTAGTCTCATCAGACCAGAGAACTTGGTTTCAGATGCCTTTTGGCAAATTCCAGGCAGACTGCTACGTGCCCTTTTCTAAGGAGTAGCTTCTGTCTGGCCACTCTACCATACAGGGCTAATTGATGGATTACTGCACAGATGGTTGTCCTTCTGTAAGCTTCTCCTCTTTCCACAGAAGAACACTGGCGCTCAGACAGAGTGACCATTGGGTTATTGATCACCTCCCTGACTAAGGCCCTTCTCCCCCGATTACTCAGCTTAGATGGCCGGCCGGCCAGCTCTAGGAAGAGTCCTGGTGGTTCTAAACATCTTCCACTTAAGGATGATGGAGGCCACTGTGCTTACTGGAACTTTTCAAAGCAGAAAGCATTTTCTGTAACCTACCTTGTGCCTCGAGACAATCCTGTCTCGGAGGTCTAGATACAATTCCTTTGTCTTCATGCTTGGTTTGTGCTTTGACATGCACTGTCAACCCTGGGACCTTGTATAGATAGGTATATGCCTGTTTAAATTATGTCCAATCAACTGAATTTACCACCGAAGAACTCTAATGAGGCTGCTGAAACATCTCAAGAATGATCAGTGGAAACAGAATGTACCTGAGCTCAATTTAGAGGCTGTGAATACTAATGTACATGTAATTTTTCAGGCTTTTTTTTGATAAATTTGTAACAATTTCAAAAAATCTTTTTCACATTGCAATTATGGGGAATTGTGTGTAGAATTTTGAGGAAACAATGAATATAACCCATTTTGGAATAAGGCTGTGACATAAAATGTTTTGGGAAAAATGAATACTTTCTGGATGCACTGTATGTACATGTGTGAAAAGGAACAAATGTTGCTTACATGATTTTATCGTAGCAAAAAACCTTTGTATTACCCAGAAACAGCAGGCAAATGTATGCTCGAAGCTCGTTCTTTACACTTTCACAAAAACTTAGCCCAAGGCACATATTTCCAATGAGCCTGGGTTGTCTTTATGATATCAGTCAGGTGCTTGTTTGTTTTTGGACCGGCCCGTGGAAGAGTCCTCTTGGTTCAATGCATCATGGGTACAGAGAGTCAACAAAAATGACGCATGAAGACCTAAAAAAAAAAAGCTCCGTGAACTTGCATAATGATGAATTGAACAGGTAAAGTGATGCAGTAGAAGCCACAAATACTCTCTGTCCCATTGGCAGCTTGGGCCAGGAGATCCCTTTCAGGCAAATAGGTCAGACAGGAAACCCCTCGCTCAATCCGGGCACTTGAGTAAGCTTGTTCTCTCTCAATTCTCCCCCAGACACACCATCCTGAGAAGCCACTTTTTCCTACCACAGGAAGCCCAAGAGAACACTATAGCTAGCAGTCTGACAGGCAAACTGAACCCTGGCCTTTTATATCCTGCCAGGTTCGAGAAGTTGGACATCACCCCAAAAAGCGCCCAGAAGATTAAGCCCGTGCTGGAGCGCTGGATGGCCGAGGCGGAAGCCCGCCATCGCTCTGGCATGCAGAACCTGACCGAGTTTATCGGCAGCGAGCCCTCCAAAAAGCGCAAACGCCGGACCTCTTTCACGCCGCAGGCCCTGGAAATCCTCAACAGCCACTTCGAGAAGAATACTCACCCCTCCGGTCAGGAGATGACAGAAATCGCTGAGAAACTGAACTATGATCGCGAGGTGGTGCGCGTCTGGTTCTGCAATAAGAGGCAAGCTTTGAAAAACACTATAAAGAGGCTTAAACAGCCTGAGGGACTTGTGCCGGGCGCACCGATGGACCCTCTGGTTGATAATATGGAGGAACACCAGTGAGCATCCAATGCGATGGTCAAACATCTGATGTTGCGGACTTTAAAGAACTGGACGATTGCTATCCAATGCTCTGTCGACTGGATGAGCTGTTGACAAAGGCTAAAAGAATTATTGTCAGTGTTATCATCACAAAAGCAAAAACCAAAAAAGTCAAGAAAAAAAAAAAAACAGAGTTGTGTGAAGCAGATTGTGGGATCATATTTAAATCAAGGATGGTGAAGAAACTACTTACCAAAGTTTGTTGCATCTGATTCCTAAGGTTTTTTAATTGTAAATGTGTTTTACATTTTTACATTTTTACTGGGGAGAAAAAAAAAACGAAAGAAAAAAAGGAACAAAAAAAAGAGGGATGGGGTTGGTGGGTGTGACATTCAATCTATGTCTTATTTTATCACTTGGGTTTTTAATGTAAATATCTCTGCTAATCTGTCACCAAAATTGAAATCACAAGTTCCAAAAATATCAACGTTTATTTCAAAACTTGTCACATTATTTATGTGAAGTCCTCGTCGTCTGTGTCATCGGTTCATTAACATTAAGGCATCAGCCAGTGAAGAGTGCATTTGGGAGGAATATTTTGCTAAGAGATTCTCAGTGATTATACCACATGTACCGCATTTGTTGCAGCTTTGATTGAAGCTATTTTACGGCATTGCCAAAGCCTCCTAGCCAAAGAACAAGGACATTGTGTTATACCTTGGCCTGAAACTACTCAAATTCTATTATTCTTTACATGTGATCGGATGTTTTATTTTTTAAAGCAAAGGGTTTTATTTTACTCGTCACACTCAACTAAATATATTCTATATATAAATATATTCATAAAGATTTCAAGTAAATGAGATGGATTACTTTTAAAGATTTCTCTTGGGTTATGCAAGTTATCTTTTTGTCTGTGTGTCTTTATCATTTGGACTGTGCAACAACTCACATTGTGTCAGAACTATTTTCTCTGATGTCAAAAAAAATTTGGAAAATGCTCATTTTGATTGAAAATCAAATATTTCAACATTCATAATTCTTTTTTATTCCTTTTTATATTATATTTCAAGAATCACAAAGGAAATTTTACGTATAGTTGTTGGCAATGTCTTTAGAAAGTATGTTAATGATTTAACAGCGATATAAATAGCTTACAATTCAACCGAAGGGAAATGCTAATGTTGAAAGTGTTCTCCAATGCAGTGTTTCTCAACCACGTTTCTGGTGGACCACCAGCACTGCATGCTTTGGGTGTCTCCTTAGTCTGTCACACCCATTACAGGTCTTTCAATCTCTGCTAATGAGCTGGTGATCTGAATCAGGTATGTTTGGTTAAGGAGACATGGGAAATGTGCAGAGCTGATGGTCCTCCAGGAATGTGGTTGAGAAACACTTCTCTAATGGATTCACTTCATATTTAATGACTACAAGTAAAACTAAAAGTAAAAGGTGTAAGTTTACAGATAAATGATGATGATATTCAACCAAAAAATAAAATTGACAGTTAATTTACTCACCCTTAGAGCATCTGAAAGTTAGGTGATGTTTTTATTTTTAGAATATTAAAGATTTTAAACTGGAACTGAAATGTTTAAGCTATTTAGTAATTCCAAATAATGTAACTCAAAACTACTGACACTTTTAGAGTCAATTACATCAATAAACATGAACTGTAAAAACAATTATGTCAAAAGTCAGCTGTAGTTGCCTAAATTTTACCATCATAAATATGGTAGAAGAATTCAAATATAAGCTCTATTTCATTCATTTTAGTGTTAATACACCAAAGTTTTAAAATATTAAAATCTATACATACTGTAAAAAAACAAACACAACTCCTTCATATTGTCCCAACACAAATCAATGAAGTTAATTGGTAAGACTTTATTTTAATGGTCCCTATTGCGCATTTTGTTGACTAAAAATTGCATTGCAACTACTTCTCATTTGAGCATTAGTAGACTGTCTGCTTAATATCTGTTGATACTTTAACATTTAACTGACTAAACTAAAAATTATTCAAAGATTATTCTTTGTATTTATTTATTTATTTAAGGTAAGTGGTTGTAAACAATGTATTTGGGCTGAATTTAAACCAACAAATTAAGTTAAACAATACCAAATTTAATTTGTTTGTTTCAACACATATAAATCATGTGCAACAATTTTTCAGACATCTTTTTTTTTTTTTTGTGTATAAGTAGCTTTGCAAGTACATGTCAACCTAAACTAACCCTAAAGCCAATTTATCAATCTACTTATAATCCAATGAGAATTAGTTGGCATGCAGATGCAATGTAACTTAAATTCAACGAAATGCGCTAAAGGGGCCATCAGAATAAAGTGATACCACACTCAAAACAAAATGAGTTGAAGCTACACAATTCAAAGTTTTTTTGGGTGCAACTTGTCAATTGTTTTATGTTTAATCTACTTAAATTTGTAAATATAATTGCGATAAATTTAATCTATTTTTGTTTGGACAACAGCAATGAATTGTAACCCTGCATTTTTACAGTGCAGTTAATTTAATTGTTTTAAAAAATTTAAGCGGATTGAACACAAAACAATTAAGTTGTCCCAAAAATACCTTATGGACTGTTGGTTCAACTCATATTAAAAAAAGTAGTTTGAATAAGCAGCAAATGTAATTTTTGAGTGCATTATACCTTTATTACACCGATAAAAACGACCTAAAGCATGTGGTTATGATGAATTAATTGTTTTCATAAATTTTGGTGGATTGAACACAAAACAATTACGTTGTCCCAAAAGTACCTTATGGGTTATGTTGGTTTAAATAAGCAGTTTGAATACGCAGTAAGTGAGCACATTATACCTTTATTACAAAGACAAAACCAACCAAAAGCATGTGGTTATGATAAATGAATTGTTTTTACAAATTTAGGTGGATTAAACATAAAACAATTAGGTTGTCCTAAAAGTACCTTATGGTAGTGGTTGGTTCAACTTATATTTAATAAGTAGTTTGAATAAGCAGTAAGTTACATTTTCCCAAAAACACTTTATGGATTGTGTTGGTTCAACTCATATTAAATAAGTCATTTTTGAGCGTGTTATACACTTAAAAAATGCAGGGTTCCACACAATTCATTTATATTGTCCTAACACAAATTGATTAAATTAACTTTACAGGTTTACCCAATTTAAGTGGATTGAACATAAAGAATTAAGTTGCCCCAATGAAATCTAAATAATTGTGTTGTTTTAGCTGATTTTAAATAAGTAGTTTGAACAAGCAATACAAAAAAATGTTTTTTGAGTCTACCTTTACTACACAGACAAAAACAACCAAAAGCATGTTGGTGATGGGAAAGTCATATAACGAAGCAATGCTCATCACAAAAAGCAGAACAATAGTAAAGAAAATCATAACAATGTCAACAACAAAGGAAGTGAATTCTGGGATTTACTGATAATCATTACTTAATAATTTACAGTTATTCATCATATAAAAGGAAACATACTGTTGACCAGTATTTTTACATGTTTAATATTAAAATTACCGCCATTTATATGGCGAAACTAAAGTGTAAACCCACACTGTAAAACCTAACAGTCAACTTTATCAAATGAAATGAGTGTAGTTAATTCAGAATTGACTGATAGTTAATTCTACTCATTTGAAAAGAGTTTTGAACTCCGTGTTTAAAGTAATGAGTTAAATAAATACCTTATTACTTCAACTTAAATGGAGAAACTTTACAGTACTCATATAGATTTTTTTTTTTAACTCAAATGGGTTGTAGCAATCGGTTTCCTCAAACTGTTTGAGTTCTCTTCATTTATTGGGTTTTTCTGTGCTCAAATTGCTTCCTTTACCCAAATGGATGAAGTTCACAGTACTCATTAGGATTAGTTTTTGAACTTAAATGGTTTGTTGCAGTCCTGTTTCCTCAAACAGTTTGAGTTACCTTAACTTTTTGAGTTTTAAAGTGAGGCAAAATCAAAGACAGCAAAGTCACATATTTACTAAATGGCCCGAGGGTGAGTAAATTAAGCAGATGTTCATTTTATGTCTCTGTCCTCCACTGAACAAGTCAAAAACTACAAAGGGGGCTTGCTTTATGGCATTTAAATATGCTATCAGAATTCCGAAGTTCATAAAATTTACAATTTTGTACTGATTTGTAAATTTGTAAATCTAAAATTAAACCCAATCTACCTGTCCATCAGCAAAAACAAACAAAAAAGGAAAATATTTTAAGGTATTTACACTTGCTGTTCATCACAATGAACATTTACTATACACTAACTAAAAAATCATCCACGTAACAGAAATCTCGGCTCATATTAAAAGAGATGTCTAATTTCATTAACTGAACTCTTGTTGTATGGTAGAATGCCATTTCACCAGCTTGTTGTTTTTCCTGAATATTCAGAAGCATGGCATCTGCGCTCGGTTGCAGAGACAGGACGTCTTAAGGTATACAGGCTTAGGAAACAAAAGCTGTAACCAAAAATGAAAACCAAGAGACGGGGATCTAAGCTCTGCCTTCTGCTCATCCTTTCAATGCTGGACCAAAGCTCAATAGTTATATGCACATTGTACAGAGAAATGGCTAAATGTCGCTGACAATCTTGAAATATGTAACCGATTGAAGAAAATTGATTAAACGGAGGAGTATATCATTTCGAATTACCTCAGCACTGTCCTGCTAAGTAGTGAGCAATGTCAAAACACGATACCTTTCTGTAAAAGTTCAACATGAAGGACTTGTGTATATGTTTGTAAGTAGTTTTCAGATTCTCACCTGCTTTACTTTTACCATGTGCTTTCCAGGGTCACGTGTATAGAACAGACGATTGTTACCTGACTTTCTTCTTTTTTATCATTGGGTTTCTGCATTGTTAATGTTTGTTTTTCTCTTTCCACTATGTGAGATGCATTTTTGAGTTTGATTGCCTGGAATTGCCCTGTATAAATGGAGAACAAAGAAAAGTTGGCAGTTCAACGCAATTGCTTTCGAAAGCTGATGGAAACCTTTTGAAATTTATTGAAGAACACAGACTGGAATACACACACACACACACACGCACACAAACACGCAGTCGAGTTTAAAAAGTCAACGTTGTTATTACTCTCAAGACCTCGAAACCAAAGCTGTTTAACCTGCTAAGGATGCTTTAAATTTTATAGACTGAAAACTGTATGTATTATATAGAGCAATATCTGTTCGGTCAGTTAAGCTGCACTTTGTGTATTTCTTAACAGCTTCAAGTCTGTCACATTAATTTGTACCATAATAATTAATAATAAACAATTGTTTGACATGAAACATGATGGCTGCATTTCTTGTTGAAGAATGTTCATCAGATTTAAAAGACAAAAAGGAAGAATGTCCAGAAGATGATTTCTATCTATCTATCTATCTATCTATCTATCTATCTATCTATCTATCTATCTATCTATCTATCTATCTATCTATCTATCTATCTATCTATCTATCTATCTATCTATCTATCTATCTATCTATCTATCTATCTATCCATCCATCCATCCATCCATCCATCCATCCATCCATCCATCCATCCATCCATCCATCCATCCATCCATCCATCCATCCATCCATCCATCCATCCATCCATCCATCCATCCATCCATCCATCCATCCATCCATCCATCCATCCATCCATCCATCCATCCATCCATCCATCCATCCGTGTATATATATATATATATATATATATATATATATATATATATAATAAGTAATATCAGCATCAGTACAGCCTCTTTACCCTTTGTGTATTACTCCGCCCACATACAGCCAGCAACAAGCAGACACTACAGTTTAACAAATAGTACTACCGTTACACAACAAAATATAGTTTTGAGGCCTTTTAGTTGAGAATATAGTTGTTTAGATTGCAACTATGCAGTTTGTTTGCAAGAATAGTGCCTATTTTAAAATATTTACAATTTCTGAGAGACAGCTCGTCGGCGACAGTTGACGTTTTCTATCTTCAAGAAGGCGACTGAACAGCATAATAAACCTTTACGCTTAGAAGATATAACAGTCTGATTTCTAACTATAGCAGATCAAATCAACATTAAACTGGTAAGCAGCCTGCCAACACTTCCGTTTTTCATGGGAGTATCCCATATTTCAGACCAGTCTCCCGCAAACATCCCGTTTTTATGTCTTTCTAAAAAAAACTCTCGTAAGTTCACCCACCCCCCTCTTTGGTACAGTCTGTAAACTAAACACCCTCGGGTTGCCAACTTTGGCACAGTACCCGATCGAAGCGGCCACCCAAAACCCGCTGCATCCTATCCCAGTTCTAAACCTCACCCCCCAACACCCCCTATAAGTAATATATTCATTTATTCATCCATTCATTTTCCTAGGCTTAGTGCCTTATTTATCAGGGGCCATCTCAGCGGTATGAACCGGCAACTATTTGGCATATGTTTTAGGCTGAGGATGCCCTTCCAGCTGCAACCCAGTACAGGGAAACACCCATACACTAGCATTCACACAGGCACTCATATATTATGGGCAATTTAGTATATTAAATTAATTTATACCACACGTCTTTGAATTGTAGGGGAACTCGGAGGAAACCTACACCAACATAGGAAGAATATGAAAATTCCACACAGAAATGCCAACTGACCCAGCCAGGACTCGAACCAGCGTCCTTTTTTGCTGTGAGGCAACAGTACTAAGCTACCATGTAGCCAGGGCCCTTTTTTTTTAAGTAATCCACTAGGATTTTGGATAACGGATTGGATCAAGTCTTGAAAATTGTTTTTTCAAAAGAAAAACACGGATTACATAATTGGGTGAGATCACGTAATCTAATCTTGGTTTTGATCTGGATCAAACATTTAGTTTGAGGGTTTTTTAGACCTTTTTTGTAGGATTTGCATCACTTTGACCTAAAAAATCTGGATTAAACTGATCCCATCAGAAGGGTGGATTCTGCGTGGATTTCATGCCCAAAATGTAATGAAAACTTTAAAAACGTATCAAATAATACTATATTTGGATCATGTATCTTACAATATATTTTATTTATTCATAAGGTTTTAATTGTATTTGTTCATCCATCAGGCTACATTAATTAGGTAGGCTTTAATGTATTCAGCCTTTCAGTATAGGCCTACAGCAAAGTAGAAAGAGTTTGGCCTTTTAAAATAATCCCCCAAACAGCTTTCAAAACTGACCAAAAACAATAAATTTTATTCTGTCACTAATTGATTTAAATATTCATCACAAAGGAAAATATTTTTGTTTTTAGAATATTTATTAGTTATACACACAATGATTACAAAATAACCAAAAAATGCAAAGAATGGCAATCTCTGATTTTTGAAATCACTTTTAACAATTACAAAATGAGCCTGAAAGGGCAGAAGCACAGCTTCATCTGGCAAAGGAACAACTGACCAAACTGCAGCAAACCAAGGCCAGACTTGAGATCCACCTCCTAAAGGCTCGCTCAGACAAGCTGGTCTCTACACATCAGATGAGGAAGTCTGAAATTATTGTGGAGGTTTTGACATTAAGTCCTTTTTTAATTCAATACATCTATATTTAAAACTTGTTCTAAATATCCTCAATGTACTGTGTTTGTGTTGTAGGTCTCAGAAGAGTGGACTGCTGGAAGAGAATGGGGTGGGGGGTTTTCTTGTTTTTCATTATTTATTTATTTATTTTTTTAAATTGTGTGTGTTTTCATATCAAATAAAAAAAAAGTGACCGCACACTGGCTATTCTACTTGTTTCTCTTTACATATCTATAGTTCCACATTGTGATTTCCTATCCTGTTCGAGCACTGGTTATCCAGATTTAGTGATCCTGAAAAGTTCCCATCCGGATCAGATTGATCCAATCCGATGTTGCTTTGAAAAACTGGCTCAAAAAGTAAGATGGATTACATGATCACTGATCGCAAAAAAAAAAAAAAAAGTATTACTAAATCCGGATAAATTTTATCTGGATTAAACCTTTTAAAAAACTGGCCCCAGATGATATATAGTAGATTACTATTTCATATAAAATCTGTGGAATACTTGATTCTTATTGGTGAGGATCAGTGTTGGGTAAGTTACTTTGCAAACATAATTTATACTAATTACATCACCAAAATGTACGTAACGAATATGGCTGATCAGACACATAATTATTTAGCTTTATTCCACAAATAATACCCCATCAACCTCTCCTACCCAGAAAAAGACTGGATGTTCAGTAGGGGTGCAACTGTTCAATCTACTCATGGTTCGGTATGTATCACAGTTACGGTACGGTTTGTGCTACGCTTTAAAAAAAGTTCAAACAGAACAATTCAAAGAACAATATACATATTTATTGGGTAACAAACATCAGACAATGCAACATCTTCATGCATATGACTGTAGATTTGTGCTCTTCCATTAATTAAATAAAAATGGGGCATTCTGAAAAATGTATGTTCAAATAAAATGCAGCTCGTGGGAAAATATCTGTATATTAATGTGAGGCTACTGCTCGGCCCCGATCATCTCCGATTATTCCACACTTATTCCATTATTCCAAGGCTTTTATATATATATATATATATATATATATATATATATATATATATATATATATATATATATATATATATATATATATATATATATATACACAAATATCTCTTTTAAATGACTATTTTCTACAGAATGCATTACAATACTATATTTGTGCATATACATTATATTATTCAGTACTAAAGCTAAATTTTGAACTAATCGAACAAAACAATTAACTGAAGATCAGTCCAAATATTAGTACACCCAAATGAATACGTAAAGGGATGTTATTCATTAATTCATTTTCTTTTCGGCTTAGTCCCTTTATTAATCCGGGGTGGCTACAGGTGAATGAACCGCCAATATATCAGTACGTTTTTATGCAGCGGATGCCCTTCCAGCCGCAACCCATCTCTGGGAAACATCCACACACACTTATACACTACAGGCAATTTATCCTACCCAAATCACCTGAACCACATGTCTTTGGACTGTGGGGAAACCGGAGCACCCGGAGGATATATTTACTATATATTTACTATGAAATTTAATTTTAAGTTTTAAAGCTAAATGACTATAAAGTTTGAATCATTATTAAGAGGTTAAGTGAATTAAAATGGCATCAAATTACAGCAGGTGAATTTTAACATTACCTTGATTAAGCTTTAACTTAAGACTTAGCCTGAGAGTTAGCCTGCCCCGGACCAGGCTAGATCCCAGCATAAGTTGCCAGAGTAGCTGAGTTTGAACTATCGTAAATTTTATTTATAAAACCAAATTCGCCATTAATAAACCTAACTTAGCAAAATAAGCCTGACTCTTTCTTTAAGCTTGGTTTATGAAACAGGCCCCTGTTCTTAGCAGACAGCGGGTAAACAGAGGGAATAACGGGAGTGATCAGGTGTGTAAAAGAACGCCCAGCAGAAGCGGGACTGAAGTAACAGACCTGTTGTATGTTCGCAGACCTCGATCCGACTGTTAGTGACCACCAATCTAATGCTTTGCAACAACAACAACACAATGACATTGATTATGTTTTTGTGTCTGTCTGATTTTATATTGAGTGTCTGTTGAAATAATGATGGCAATGTGCTGTGATTTGGCCTCACCTGCACATCGTTATCTCCTTTAATTGCCATGCTGAAACACACAGAAGCTCCACACGCACACACCGACACTTGAGGAAACGTGATGTCAACAACAGATTTACATACAAAGAGGTGACTGGACAGGTCTTCGCATGTGTAATGGATGGGAAACAGAAGCGTAGTTAGTCAGTTGTTACAGTTGTTTTTATTAAGAAACCAATAATAATGCTGCATATTCTGAACTGCAGATCACAGGGCGCACCGAACCATGGGAGTACAACAGGACGATGTGTTTTTTCACAGAGAACCGTTGCATCCCTAATGGTCAGTGTGTATTACCATTCCAAGGTATTTACGACACGAAGGAATGTTGAGAAATGACTTGCTTAAGACTGACACTTTTAATGTAAACATTTATTCCCTCTTTATGTGTAATCAGGTGTTTTGTAACAAGTCTCTTGCTCATGTATTAATATTACGGTTTTAACACTTCTGCAATCAATGTTTAAATCTACCACAGCTAAACAAGATCATAGATAGTTTATGTTTGAGAACTAATTTGGTGAACTGAACAATTGTTTACATTTTATGTTAATATGTGTGCAACATATTAACATTTACGAAGCTTTAAACATTTCTGCATCAGCTTACACCCAGAATGCATATGCAGATCACTATGCTTTGGAACAAAGGCCCATAGAACTTCATTCATTCATTCATTTTCTTGTCGGCTTAGTCCCTTTATTAATCTGGGGTCACCACAGCGGAATGAACTGCCAACTTATCCAGCAAGTTTTTACGCAGCGGATGCCCTTCCAGCCGCAACTCATCTCTGGGAAACATCCACTCACACATTCACACACACACACACTCATACACTATGGACAATTTAGCCTACCCAATTCACCTGCAGCATGTCTTTGGACTGTGGGGGAAACCGGAGCACCCTGAGGAAACCCATGCAAAGGCAGGGAGAACATGAAAACTCCACACAGAAATGCCAACTGAGCCAAGGTACGAACCAGCGACCCAGCAACCTTCTTGCTGTGAGGCGACAGCACTACCTACTGCGCCACTGCCTCGCCCCATAGAACTTCCTATGGGAAAATAACTTTCTCATTGGTCAACTCAGCTGCAGAGGGTGGGTACAAAACCCCAGGAGAACCCCAGAGAGAAACAAAACAGGAAGAGAACCGACACAGTTTCTCTTAAGATTTAGTGAAGAGACTTGGACCCTAGAAAAATGGGTTAACCGCACAGCTCAGACATTCCCATTTCGATAACATTCTTTCTTTTTTTTCCGTCGAGAGTCTGCTCAAGTTTAGTGTGCCGTGAAACCAAAAGTCAACACCACTACCATTTTTGCCACCTCAACTGAAAATCCAGACTCCACCCCACTCCAAGCCTCACGAGGACAAAGAGCCGACCACCAGCTGAGCATGTGGGAATAGCTCAACAGAGGAAGTTCTTCACATCACAAACAGAATGCAAGTAATGCCTCCAGATTACCACTGAACTGGTGTAAATTAAATGCAACCCTAAAGAAACCATAGAAGGGTTAAATTGATTATTTTTGGTTTGCTTGGTTTGGTCTTACAGAATCCGAGGTTTTTTCATGATTAACACTCTCTTAAACTCTTATTTTTCTCCATTTACTCTTTTCTTCAACATGTATGAATGTGTGTTTGGGTTAGGTGTTAGGCTGCGTCCGAAACCTCCTAGTACACAGTAGGTACTGCATTTGTATTTAAACATACTACTCAGGCGTTAGAAAAGTATGTTCTATACGGTATGAATGTTAGAAGTATTAGTGGAATTCGGATGTATTACATCCAACATTTCGTCATTGTCATTTTATCACCATTCGTCATTTCTGCGTTTTTAAGTCTGTCTAAGCCAGGTCCAAGCAAAATGCCAGCAGTTGTCTGTAGTACCCCTCACTCTCCGCCTCTTTGCCCTTGTTTGGTATGAACCAGTGTGAACTTGCTTGGTAAGATGACTGTGGAGAGAGGTGTTTTCTCTGAAGCAGGATTCCTCGTGACCATATATATGTAACACCTGCTTTTATTTGGATTTTTTGTTTTTGCGGTTATATACTATAATGTGTTTCTGTTTAGTACAGCATATTATTTACAGTAAATAACTGAACTGAACTATTAAGCCTTATATACCTTAATACCGGTGAGCGATATACCCGGTGAGTGATAAAACATTGCATTCCTCTGTAGCACATCCTCGTGTTGTCTGTAATAGTGTTGTCCTGGTACTGAAGTTTTAAAAGGTCCATTTCCCGCTAACATTTAAGCGCTGCTGAGTGCGTTAATAAACAGCGCTGATTTGCTATAGTATTCACCAGTGCTCACATCACTCAAAGTCTTTTGTGTCCCCAGAATGTGTCTGTAAAGTTTCAGCTCAAAACACCCATCAGATTATTTATTATAGGTGTTTGAAGTGTCTGTATTATAGCTGGGAAAAGGTTGTTGCTGTTTTTACTACAGTAAGAACTTTATCAATCAGTATTTGATGCATTTTTTGTGGAGTTGCAACAAGGAGTTCACGCACACACATACACATAGCGCAGACACATACACACTCACATAGAGCAGACACACACATACACACATAGCGTAGACATACACACACAAATAGCGCAGACACACACACACACACAGAGTGACAGAGAGAGAGACACGCGGCTGTGCTGATGAAGTGAATCTGAAGTTAATAGCTGTAATTAATTACACCCGTGCATACGTTTTAAAACATGTTAAACTTGTAAAACTCACTCTTGATCACGTTTGATGATGACTGATGATCCTAGCAAACTGAACAGACCTTTTATTCCCGGTTGCTTTGCGCTCATCCTGTCTTGTTGATATGATTATATGCGTTACTACGGAGACATGTTAATGCGTGCAGCTGTCAATCAATATTGGTGGGCGGGGGGACAGGTTGCAGTTGATCTGAAAACCGCTCCAATTGGTCCACCAGTTTTATGTTGTTAAATTTGAAAAAAAAAAAGGACTGGGTGTGTTTATTTCACCCCAATATGACAGTATATACACTAAACTTACACACATGTCTGTCCAAACAGCTTTAAAGGGCACCTAGGTTACCCCTTTTTTTCAGATTTAATATAAGTCTTTTGCGTCTCTAGAATATGTATATAAAGTTTCAGCTCAAAACACCCATCAGATTTTTCATTATACCTTTTACAAGATGCTGTTTTATACTGATTTCCAGCAGGGGGTGGTTTTGTCGTACTGCGCCTTTAAGATGAGTCTTTCCCGCCTACTGTTTTACATGCCTTCCCGCGTGCTTTAATCTCCTCCCTCGGCTGCGTCAGACAACAGACAGAGTTAAAGGAAGAAGGTCTCATGTAGCGTTTGTGAGAAATACTACAGTAAGAACTAACCTTTACTAATCAGTATTGTGAAGTTGCGTGGATGAGTCAAACACAATATCATTACAAAGTTTACGCGCGCGCACACACACACACACAGATGTACACGCACACCACAGCTGACACACACACACAGGCAGGGAGACAGACAGAGCGCGCTTAGCACTGTTTTTGCACTCGTATGTGACAGGATACAGGCTAACCTTCAGTACTGTGTGGATATCTGTGATGTTAATGTACAAAATAAACCTGATTTAACTTCCACAAACCGGGATTGAGGCGTCTTCTTTTATAATTGTTCTGACACGCGGCTGTGCTGATGAAATAAAGCTGAAGTAAATTGCTTTAATTAAGTACACAAATACTCTGTTTTAAAACACTTTAAACATGTGAAACTTACTCTTAATCACATTTGATGATGATTGCTGATCCTAGCGAACAGAACAGACCTTTTATTCCCGGTCGCTTTGCGTATGTCTGCCTGGTCTTGTTGACATATACACGTGACTACCGAAACATGTTAATGCGTGCAGCTGTCAATCAATTCGGTGGGCGGGGGGATCGCACTCCTATGTAAAGTTGCGGTCAGTCTGAAAACCGCTCTAATTGGTCCACCGTTTTTATGTTGTTAAATTAAAAAAAAGGACTGGGTGTGTTTGTATCACCCCAATATGATGGTCTATACACTATATATACACATATGTTTGTCCAAATAGCTTGGAAAGAAGATTTTTCACCATAGGTGCCCTTTAAAAGTAGATTTTTTACCATAGGTGTCCTTTAAGACCTTATGTCCAGTGTTGTGTTTGTATTTATGATTAATTTATGTTATTATATTATATTATTTATATTATATTATTTAGAGACATGACATCTCGTTTCTCTGTATGTCCACACATGTAGCAGAATGACAATAAAGCTTGCCTCGACTGGAAAAGTTGACAAAACAAAGATCCAGTTCCCATAATGCAATTCGATAGCACAACCTACAGCTAACTTTTAATTAGAAGTTTCTACAGTGTTTGTTTCTCTAAGTTCTTCAACTTCAAGTATAAAACAGCAAAATGTTATATTTTTTTTAAAACAACAAAAGCTTAAAAGAGATATGATGATGATGGTAAATAATAGCCATATGGTCAAACTTGAAATTACTTGCGCATACTCTGAATAATGCCTTAGAAGCTTTTGTCACGCAACAGAGCGATGTACTTTCAAGAGTTTGGCTGAATTCAAACGTTTGTTTGGCAAAACAATCTCGTTTAACCTTTAAAAGACACATTGTCTTGCTATTTTAACCACGTTAAAGCCACTAGATTTTCCAGTGATTCGTCTCTTCCTGTGAACAATAGCCGTCTTTCATTCTGTCGCTCTGTAATGCAGCGTCCTTCCATGTAATCGCTGATATAAAGCGAAGAGCGCACAGAAATGCTTTTCTTCTTAAAGCCGAACAAGCTTTCAATGGTGAATTCACACCTAAAAGCAAACCGGCGGCCCACGGGCTTCCAGGGTCAGCAGCAATTCATTTAGATTTCCATAGGGTCAGTAGAGAGGAATCCATTGCCAGGGTTATTTCGCATCAATATTTCATTTCTTTGCTGCAACAGATAACAATAATGAGCCGTCTCTAAGAGAGAAAGCACATTCTCTGCTGAAAGGCTTTTGAAAGTAAACTCTGAAGTTTGTGACGGCTTCTCTTGTCCACGAAGCCTTTGAAAGCTTGACTGGCTGGCAAATTGAAGAGCGGTAAATAAATAAATATTAATCATAAAGAAGCACATACAACATAAATTATTAACATTAGGCTGAGAACTGATGTTTGCGCCGTCCTTTCTTCTCATCCTGCTCTTCATTTCAAACGTAGCAGATGTATTTTTCAGTTGTATAGGCTAAAAGTTGTGCTATTTGAAATTCTTTTGTTTTGTCTACACCATTTCATCATATTTTCTATTAGTTCTGTAATGAACGCGCAGAGATGTGCTATTTTTGCAGCCATTGTTTTTGCCGTTCGAGCTGAAGCTTTTCAAAAACTTTTCCAAGTAGGAAGAAAGTACAACGGCTCCATTTTTGAAGCAATTACAGGGATCTTTCTGCTAAATAAGCCAGTTTTCTAGTTGCTCTCGGGTAGCGATTCAGGCAACGAGAAGTAGTAATAGATGTACATGGATTGTAATAGCCTGAAACCATTAACTTATGCCATTTGTTAAGTGCTCGCTGCTAATACCAGGCTGGACCCCTTATGTTCGTTCATTCATTCATTTTCTTTTAGTCCCTTTCCCTTATGTCTTCAGATATATTTCCATTATCTAGCGAAGACCCAAAAAGGGAGATTTTGATTCTCATATGACAGCATCACACTGTTCCTGCAGATTTATAAGTTCCAAATCCATGATTTAATTTATCTGTAATTTTTTTTTTTTTTTTAATTAGGCCAACTTTTTTAAGCAAGGGTTTAACTTAAATTGGGTTAAATGGATGGTTCACGCAAAAAGGAAAACTGTTATCATTTACTCAACCTTGACTTGTTCCAAACCAGAATTTATGTTCTTTTTGTTTTTGACATGCTCAAAAAAAGTATATGTTGGCTTTACAACATGGTATTACAAGGGAGTATGTTACATTAATGATTCTAATGTTATTACAGCCTCAATATAAATGCATACATTCACAATTGACCTTCAGGCCACCGGGAAATGTCCCGTTGCTCCCTATGTACAGTCCGCCCCTAGCAACAAGTTCTAAACTCTAAGGGCTCTATTTTAACGATCTAGGTGCAAAGTCCAATGCGCAGGGCGCGAAAGCATTAAGGGTGTGTCTGAATCCACCTTTTCTATTTTACGGACGGAAAAATCTGCTCTGCGCCACTGCGTATGGTGTAACAGGGTTGAACTTATTCTCTTAATGAGTGTGTGGGTGTGTTTTGAAAATAAACCAATCAGAGTCTCATCTCCCATTCCTTTTAAGAGACAGTTGCGTCCTGCCATTGTACATTTGTAAGTGGAAAAACTGAATGCTTCACTAGTGAGAAAACAGTTAAACAAACCATCTGCAGCGCGAGGATAAAGAATGATCCTCCTCATTCTTTACTTTCACTTTCTCTTTTTCGGGGATAAGGAAACTTGTTGTACGCACAGACATCCATTAGCTTACATAATTAATGTTTGTAAATATATTTGCCTATCGCTGTACATCCTGTGTGTTTTAAGCAATGTTTAAGCGAGGCGCACAACTAACATGCTCTGCGCTGGTCTTTAGACCTCCTCTCAGCTGGTCTATTGTGCCGTCTATTTTAGTTCCTCAAAATAGCGCCAACAATGCGCCTTAACACACCTTTTATCTAGACCGAAACACCCATGAGTCCACAAAGTGCAAATGGATTTGCTATTTAAACTATGTGGTGGAAATGCAGGAAAACTAGTGTCTGAAAATAGCAACACGTCATAGAAACATTTACACTTATTGCGCCGGGTGTATGATGATAGGGCCCTAAAACTCTTTTTTTTTTTTTTTTTTTTTTTTGAGTGAGATGATAATGGTCTAATAAGAGTGGAGGGGTTATTTAAGTTGAGAGAGATTTATTTTATACACAACAAAGTTTTACATATCCCAAAAGGTGCTATATTAAATTAAAATCTACTGTAGATATTTAGGTGACCATTTGAGTATAGTGAACTCATGTTCAAGAATTAATTCATCCTGCTGAAATTAGACATCAAGATGGGTACAGTGTGGTCACTACGGGAATGGACATGGTCGACAACAATACTGTACAGTTGTGTCATTTAAACATGTGGCAGCAGAAGTTGTGTCATGTCATGTTTTCAGCTTGCAGCAGTGCACTTCTGCTGCTGTTGCTCATCTGCTTCAAGGTTTAACATGTTATGGATTTGAAAAAGTCTGAAGAAATTTGACTGTGACAAGGTAAACATAACTTGACAAAAAAAAATTTACAATGTATATTAAACCCACATATACAGTTAAAAGAGTCAACGATGCACATAAATCACATACACACATTTATGCTGTGTGTGTTGTTCCCTTCAGTATTACTTTAGTAGTTATTTCCACTATTTTAGATGTGCTTTCTGTCCTCCTGTGTTGATATGTATTTTTGTAAACAATTTAAATGAAAACAATTAAGTGTGTGTTTGTGCACACTTCTCATTATTTCTCATTATTTACTCTAGGGAGAACAAAATAATCTTAAGGACCAAAACACAATCCAAAAGAGATATGGTTGTGATACTCTTGTTACGTTAAAATAGGCATAATGTTTTTCAACTATGAATAAAAATAAAATGTCATTATGTCAAATGTTCTTGCATTCTCGCTGGTTCATTCTCCCTATCTAACTTGTTAAGTCTGAACTTACATGGAAAGGATGCAAGTTGGAAATTTGTGTACTTGATATTGAGAAACGACCCCAATCAGGGAGTGAATATCAGCAGCCAAGCCTCCGTTTTCAGATGTCTCCATTTTCCTCCATTTACAGTGACATGGAGCACCAGCATTTTCAAATGAATATAGCCTCTTCAGCATTTTCAAAACTCTCCGTTTTCAGTGGTCGATAACTTCAGGGAAGTGTGAAAAGAAGGCTTATCCACAGCAAACGAAGGATTTCAAACATATTAGTGTTAACAGAGCCTGAGATAATGTTAATTAAAAGGCAAATGTTAATTAGATCAAAAACCAAATCTGCAAGCTGTGGCTTTGGTTTCAGAAGACTGAAGGACAGATCTTGATTCATTGACCAAAAGAACCACTGTCTCCAGTTCATCTGTCAACTAATAAGCTTAAACACAAAGGTAATGTAACACAGCTGGCTACAGTATTTGTTCATGTAAATAATTAATTTCTACAGGTATCTGATTTTACCGCTGATGACTCCATATTATTATTATTAAAGCTACAGATCAGTGTGAACTCCACAATTTAAAGGGCTGACCCTCTCCACATCTTGTTTTGATGCCTTTCAGGGGAGATCAAGCATTAAAGGGCTCAAATTTTGGCCTTTTTGCAAGATGTAAAATAAGTCTTTTCTGCCTCCAGAATGTCTGTGAAGTTTCAGGTCAAATACCAATCGGATGATTTATTATGGCCTGATGGAAATGTCAGTTTTGGGGTCAGATGGAATTGTAGCAGTTTTGGCGTATGTGCCTTTAACATGTGTCAATTAAAAATGAGCTGGTTCTCCCAATCCTGCCTTCTCTTGGGACATATACCCTCAGAGAAGTATAAAGCTGCAGTCACACATCACTTTTTGCCCCATTGACTTAAATTCATATGCATGCAAATGTGGCTGACTGGAACAGCAAGCTCGTGCAACAGGTTTTGCATGTCGGTGCATTCAAAAGTTCAAGTTTGTTGAACTCTGAACTCTGATCTGCGATTTTCTGACAGAAGATCAAGACTTGACTCCTCTGTGCAGATATTTTAAGTATCACAAGTACCACACATACCACATTAAAAGGAATGAGCACACACAAATGCCATAACAATGCTAGCTGCGCATGTGTTTAACATGTTATGCTGTTTTTATTCAGAGCAAATGTGATAAGTTGCCCTCCAAACAGGCAAATATGCTTGTATATAGAGATCCATTATATCTATATTACTATACTAAATAAACTTGATTTAATGTCCACAAACTGGGACTCCAGTGTGATTGAAGCATCCTCGTTTATAGTTGTGTACACTATGCAGCTATGGTGATTCCAGCTAACATGAATTACGTAGTTCAAAAAGTATTTTCAAATGCTATATTTTTTTTTTGTGTACCACTTACTTCTTTTTGAAATGCAGTTGAATCACAGAACAGATCTTTTAATCTCAGTTTCTTAGCAAATCCTGTCTTGTGGACATGTTTTTACACATTAATACTGACACATGGTAATATGCATCTGCCAATTAATATCGGTGGGCAGGGAAAACCACATTGGTATGTCACCTCGCAATAGGACTCAAAATCACTGGGATTTAGATCCTATTTTAACATCAGGAAATATTTTAATATAGGTTTTTGTTTAAACATGGGAGGTTGGGGTTGGGTTACTAAACTAACCCTGGTTCCCTGAGAGGGGGAACGGAAATGCTATGTTCCTTTACCACAATGATCGCCCCTTAGCAGTTGAGGTGAAAGTCTCTTCAGCTAGAAAAGGATGCCTCAGCTTGGCACGCGCTGTGCTTTTATTTCCAAATTGATTGCAAGTAGCGCCAGCTGTGCGTGCTGATGCTGCCAACCCATTGGCATTTCATTTCCCAGTTGTATACTCTTTCAGATGATTGGATTCTGATGAAATCCCATAGTGGAAGTTTCCACATAGCATTTCTGTTCCACCCCTCTGGGAACAAGGGTTACTTTGGTAAAAAGAGCATTATCTAGTGATCATCTACAGCAGTGGTTCTCAAAGTGGGGGTCGGGACCCCTTGAGGGGTCGCGGAACAATGAAGGGGGGTCGCCTGGTTATTTCCAAAAATCTACTTATTATTATTAGGCCATAAGAATTACCATATTTTATCCATAACCAACTGAAGAGAATAAAACAGTTATTTATAGTTACTATAGTAGCTTTTTTACTAGTCTATTGGATTGCGACCCCTGGGGTAAATACATTATATTAAAGACAGCAATAGCGTCAGATGCAGTAGATTGATTTTATAACACCAGCTTAAACTTTCTGGCCCATTTACAGCACTGATATACATTAAAAAAAATTAAACGAAGAATAGACTTTGGTCTATTGGTGTGTAAGTGCGCCATTGCATGCAAGTTTTCTGTATTTATATTGGGGGTCGCGAGTCACTGGCATTGTTATTTTAGGGGTCGCGTGCTGAAAAGTTTGGGAACCCCTGATCTACAGCACAGGTGTCAAACTCAGTTCCAAAACTGCACAGTTTAGTTCCAACCCTAATTAAACACACCTGATCAAACTAATTGAGTCCTTCAGGCTTGTTTGAAACCTACAGGTAAGTGTGTTGGAGCAGGGTTGGAACTAAACTGTGCAGGGCTTCGGCCCTACAGGAACTGAGTTTGACACCCCTGATCTACAGAGTTACCAAACTTTTCAGCCCGCGACCTCTAAAATAACAATGCCAGTGACTCATGACCCAAATATCCTCTGAGGGGGTAATAAATATACAAATGTTGAGCGCACAACAATTCCTACATAAACATGAGCATATTGACAACACGAAAAAGTGCAACAGTCTAACAACTATATCATATTTATAGTCATTTATTAATTAGTTTAATTTATTATTTACCTCACCTAATGAGATTGTTGGGCACAATGTTTTCAGCATATATTTATTTTTAATGTATTTGATTGCCAGAAAGGTGTCAGAATGTTTAACCTGCTGCGATAAAATCAATCTTCTGCAGATGACGCTATTGCTGTGTTGTTAATCTAACGCAAACACACCAATCCCCCCCCCAAAAAAATGAAAGGCTGATGTCTTTTTATTTGCAATGTTGTTGTTTTTATGTAACTATTACATAAATAATAGTTTATTACATAAATAATAATTTATTAGTGTAATAAAATTTATTTGTCTGTTGGAAACTTTGAAGCAACTCTCTGTCATTGTTCAGCGACCCACACTTTGGGAACCCCTGATCTACTAGAGCTAAATAAAAATGAATCTTGTCTAAACTAACTAACATACCAACTGAACAGCTTCACATAACTTCCGTAATGTCTTTTACTAATACATTTCATAAAACAAATCTATTCCTGCAAGCTGTTTTTTTTCCCAGCTATAAATTGTAAGAACTTCAGCACAAGATAAGTTACGTGAATGCACCAGTGCTTGTTTTCATTCTGCTTTCCGTAATGTTTTCTTATCCTTTATGAAAAGCAGAAGCGCGTCCTGCTTGTGGACCAACTTCTCCTAAAAGCAGAGGTCTCGATAATGCGCCGTATCTGGATCGATTTGTTCAGGGCAGTGAAAGCAATAATTATCCTCACGCTAGACTTCACGCTGCTTTTCAAAAGCAGAATCCTCTCATATTTACTGCTTGCTTCAGTGGAACACGTTTCTGCTCAACTTCCAAGTGTCAGAAATTGCCCTGAGAGAGAAAGAGAGAAGGAAGACAAGAGAGAAGAAAACATTATGAAATGTCAGCAGCTCAAATGGATTACTGTTCAATATCAGTCAAGACACTCTGAAAAGGAAAGTGAGAGAGAATATTCGGCTGCGGGTGAATGTGTGCGTGTGTTTGTGCGATCCCGATGCTTTTAAATTGTTCTTTTTGTTTTTCCATCAGCGGCAAGGTGCTCTCTTGGCTTATCTCCTCAGTGCTGGACGTGTGGCAGGACGATGTTCTCTGAAAATGAACTGTCGCCATATACCTCAAACGCGTCTACCTTGCACACTCCGAGGCGCATACACAAATATATAGCCACTCAGGCATCTCGGCTGTTTGTGCACACCTTGTTGCCTCCGGAGGGGCAATTACCGATGCTCACAGCCTGTCTGAGGTGTCAGTGGATGGGCTCCCGTCCCAACGCTCTCCCTCCGTCCATCTCTCCTCTCCATTATCAACAGGGTAAATAATGCCCCTGCCTCTGATGCTGATGGAGATGTGACTGGGACAACAGATCCAATTGCCCTCCGCTCCATTTATCTTTAGCAGCTAAAGCCGCGTTTTAGCGTTCAGTAAGTAGAACTTTGAGGTGAGAGCGGCCAACAACAAAATGCCCTGAGCTCCAGGATGCAATGCAAAATGCTGTATAGCTACTACCTGAAAGATTTCAAAAATGTATGCATTAGTTGTTTTCTGTTGATAACAAATAGGCCTGTTTTTCATTTAATAATTTTAACACTGACTTATTTTGAAAACGTAGCCCTATATACGTTTCTGGATATCGCAAATTATGTAGTCAGAAGTATGTACGGCTGCATTTTGCTTTAAAACGAACAATATGGGGTGGTATGACGCCATTCCTTTTCACACTCACCAGCTGACTGATTACTTTCATATGGACGGCTTTCCTGCTGTTACCAGTTTTTCCAGTTAGCTTGCCATATATGCTGGCTGATTTCAAACGCAGAGAGGAGTTAGCCATGATGAGGGGTTCGAGTTCAGCAAAGAACGGTTTCAGAAAGCGGGTAAGACAAAAACAGAAGCCAAAAAATAAAAATAAGCAAACAAGTTAATAACAGGGTGAGAATGTGGTAAAATCTGAAAATGTGGTAAAAATCAAACAAGGGCTTTTATTTTTCTGGATTGCTTTTTAAAACCGTCGGTTGGGTTTAGGGAAGTGGGTGGTCGGGTCAATCTGTGCTTTTGAAAACACTATTGGTTGGGTTTAGGCAAGGGGGAGGGTGGGTCAGTTGATCAGTGAGTCAGTCGACAGCGGCCTCTAGTGGATTTACGCAAAAACAGCAGGCACAACTGGCACTCGTGACAGAAATTTGAGATCTCTAAAAGCATACACAGCGGCTTCTTTGCGCAAAACAAAAACTGCAAAATAATGTACCTCCTAAATACAGGGGTATGTTTTCAGGAAGAGCCTGGGTTGGAAAAATTAATTTTTGCATAATTTTCATCAATTGTTTTATGAAAAAAAAAATTAAAATAGAAAAAAAAGGTTTCTTCAAAGAGAACCACACTACAAATGTGAAGTGTCCAATGTTTTTGCACCAAAACAGAAAACTATTTTATTGAATATTAATTTACTTAATTCATCTTAATGTATTTACAAACATAAAGAAACAATAAACAACACATTCATTACAGTATTTATTTATCTTTGCAAATGTTGGTTAATGGAAATAAAGTTCATTTTAACGCACAGTGCATTAATTAATGTTAGCAAGCCTAAATTTGAATTTAAATAATACATTGGTACACTGTAAAACCCAATAAGTTAGGGTAACTCAAACCACTTGAGGAAATCAATTGCAACAAACCATTTAAGTGAAAAAACTAATCCTAATAAGTACTGTGAACTTAATCTATTTGAGTACATGAAGCAATTTTAGCACAGTAAAACCCAATAAATGAGATCAAACCAACTGAGTACTGTAAAACTCAATAAGTTAAGGCAACACAAACCGTTTAAAGCAACCGATTGCAGCAAACCATTTGAGTAAAAAAAAAAAAAAAATATATATATATATATATATATATATATATATATATATATATATATATATATATATATATGAGTACTCCATTTAAGTTGTAGTAATAAGCTATTTAATTAACTCATTACCTTTAACACTAATTTTAAAACTCTATTCAAATGAGTAGAATTAACTTTTAGTAAATTTTGAGTTAATTACAGATGTTACTACTTCAATGTGTTCCTTGTGCCGCCACACTTTAACCACAGATATTCAGCTTTGCCTTTTCACAATGCTAAACAGACTGTTCTGTAGGCGTAGCTTACTGTGTGTGATGTGATGTGTTCAATTAAAATATAATTTTAATTTAGTTTTTCTGGTAATAGACATGCTCTTACACTATACTATGCTGTAGAAAAGATACATGGTGAGAAGTCAAAAAGCAAATATAAGAATTAAGTTATTAGCCTTCAGTGCCCGATTAAATTGCGTTGGGGTGAAAATAATGTTTTGATTTCTTTGACTATCATGGCAATGTTATTATCTCAAATCTTAAACGTGCGCATATGAAAAACAGCAAAATAATATAGATTATCCTGCCGGTAGAGCACATCACCTCACAGTTGTGAACTTGCGATCACCTCAACTTACATTTAAAATTTGTTTACCTGGTTTATTGTAAACTTTTTAAGTGCAAAGAGGATTCGTTTTGGAAAATAGAATTGAAGAAATGAAAGACAACTAAAGTGAAAGCAACCTCTTTGCACTTAAAAAGTTTAGAATAACAATAAATCGTGTTAACAAATTTTAAATGATTAATAAAGGAATTATAAGGCTTTGACTTATTGTTTAATCTCATTTACAAGCACAATAGCATATTTAAGGTTGCTGTGTGGGCTATTTCTGTCGGTTTGCATCCCGTCCCTTTGCGACCCCTGGCGGCTCATTCACAAACTGCGGTCATACAGTAAAAACAAAGCGGCTCCTATTTCAAACGGCGGCGGTATATAACGCGGCGGTAATAGTCACTTTGAACTCTCACCTACTGTACACTCATTTCAGTTGATAAAGTTGACTGTTGGGTTTTACAGTGTATCAACAACTTCACATATTATTAACCTGCTTGAGTTGATCTTTGTCAGGTGTCTATTGAAATTCCCCAAACATTTTCTAAGAAATCACCACTGAATGTTGAACTATGATTAATAAATTCTGTACATGGGTTGGAGAATAAAGTAAATTCTGAAAACATGTTAAAAATCAGGCTTTTTTTCTTTCTTTTTCTGGATTGCTTAGTAAAACTGCAAAAAAAAAAAAACAATAATAATAAAAAATAAAAATAAAAAAAACATAGCTCCAGGGACATATTTTGCTCTCTCCAGAAATGTAGGGGTACGTTATCAGAATGAGCCTGGGTTGCAACCGGCAGTCCCAGGACACTTCCATGGGACCATTCGTTTGAATCTTTGATTTTTTTTTTTTTTAAGTGTAATGCTTGTCAATATTTACTGCCATTGTTTACAACCAAAACAAACTAGATATTTTGGTAACACTTTAGATTAAGGAACAATCACCTGCTTATAAGATTGTAGCTGTTTATTAGTACTTATAAAGTGATCTTGTTCTACTTCCCTAATCCTACCAAAATCTACCTAAACCCTATTACTACTAAAAATAAGCAGCTAATTTGTAGTTTGTTAAGCTATTCTTAGTTATTGATTTGTTAAGAGTGTGAATTGTACATTTAAATAATGTGTCAGCCACATCCTTAACATTACTTTTTGAGGTATGAAAAAGAATGATGTGGCATTGACAATACAGTAATGTATTGTTCTAAAGTGTGAGCAAATGATGACTAAAAGTTTAACTTATGACTTACTGAATATGACATTTTCATTTCATGTCAATCTTAAAAGTAATAGTTCACCCAAAACTAAAAAATCTGTCATCATTTACTTATAGATTTTCCTGTTGGAAGCCTGTAACCATTTCTTACTATCAAAGTCAATGGTTACGACTAGGCATGGGCCGGTAGGATTCTGATAGTATGATAACCTCCGATAAAACATGGTTTCACCGCATTGTGATTACTGCTCCAAAACATGTTCTTTTTAAATGTCTGGGTAGAAAACAACAACCTCCCCCCCTTTAAACACAATATATATTTTATTTTGAGAAACATTTAAAATATTTTGGAACAGTAAACGTGTCTAAATAATACAAATGAATCACAGATTTCATTACAATTTAAAATGGCAACTTTGGATATCTTTTCTGCTGGAGATACTGTTGTACTAAAAATGAAATAAAACGTAAAACAAAAATATTACATATACTTACATATAGGAACGATATAACAGAAAATCTTGGCGGTTTAAAACATTGACTTTTCCAAACAGCGGTCCCTTCAAAACGGCTATCGTCCCATGTCTAGATACCACACGAGGGTAAGTAAATGATGAGTTAATTTTTATTTACTGGGCAAACAATCCCTTTTAATATTTCTTTAATTTAGCACACGTCATTTTTATTATAC
This sequence comes from Danio rerio, assembly GCF_052040795.2. Classification (NCBI taxonomy): domain Eukaryota; kingdom Metazoa; phylum Chordata; class Actinopteri; order Cypriniformes; family Danionidae; genus Danio; species Danio rerio. The sequence continues at coordinate 10,872,666 of NC_141044.1, forward strand.
ATGACATAGTTTTAGATTTAACGAAGTCACTAAAACAGCATTAGGGATCACTTTAAAGACTTCTCTGTGTCAACCGAGAAACAACAAGAGTGTCAAAATGAGCTGGAAAACCTCTGCCAGGAGACAGGTTGAGGCTATAGTGGATTTTGGAAGCCCTTTCAGGAGGGTCCACTCATTAGTGGTCAGCTGCACCCTGAACATTCGGACTCTCCTGTCCCCCCTCTTCTCCACTCCAGGCCCTGATGAAACCCTTTTCACCCACTCAGAGCAAGAAAATGGCTGCAGGAGGAGGAGAAAATCTTAGAGGTGCATTGCACAGAGAGTCCTGGATGTCAACAGGCCCATAATGATACCTGATAGCCCCTGGAAAACACTCCTCTCTCTTTCCCCCTTTTCTTCTTTCTTTTAATTTCCCTCTTTTCCTTCTCCTAGAGCCCTTCTCGCTGCTCCACGCCTCAGACGCGGTGCGCTTGAAAGCATAATTAGAGGTAAAACAGTGACTGCATCTCCCATCATCCTTGCACGTAACCATCGCAAAGTCCTTTGTTTTTAAAGCTCTCTCCTGGAAATTCTCCTTTTCTCTCTGACTTTTTGAAAAGCTGCTCAAAAGGAGGTGGAGGTGGGGAGGAGGGGGGAGGGGGGTGAGAGGGTGAAAAGTGGGAGCAAGAGAGAAAGAGAAAACGCAAGAGAGTTCCCTCTGCGAGTCGCCAAGGTGCTCTCTAGTCCATTGTGCAGTGTGCTGTCAGGTTAAATTAGGGAGTACAGGCTCTGTGAGTGTAAAAAAATCAATACTTGATGGAAGATTGCTCCCCGGAAAATCTGTTTTGATTCCAGGATTAATTCTTGACCAAAGGCTCCGCTGAAATGACATGCCATTAGGGCCGAAAATGAACACATTCGGCAGTGGAAATTGGATGGAAATGTGTCAGGTGATTGCCCCGGCTGCTTGTTTTGCTCTCCTGGAGAGCGAGCGAGAGAGAGCGAGGAAGCAAGAGCGCCGTGCTGGAGGAAGGTGTGGCGGCAGAAAGCCTGGCATCCGCATGCAGGCCCCTCGGAATCCATTTTCAGGCCTTCGCCGCGGTCCTCCCGAGTATTCTCTGGGCCATTGTTGTCCGGCTCCTGCAAATGCACTCTGTGCAAGGTGAAATGCATTTGTCCACTGGCTGCATCTCTCCTGTGTGTTCCCTTAAAGCGCGAGATGAAGAATAGCCCATCTTAAAATAAAGCAGGGACCTCTTTTCTTTGTCTCTGTGGTGCGCAGGAAAGAAAGGGAAAATGCAATATTGATGAGAGTAATGTGTTTGTCATCACTTGTAGCGTATCTCCAGAACCTGAGTACAAAAGATGAAGAGGAAAAAAACTAAATATTGCTCCAGAAGATAACATGCTTTAAAAGAATAATCAGTGTTAGAACTATATATTTTTTTATATGCATTCATTTTAACTTATTTATGTAGGCATATTATAATTATAATATTATAGTAAAGCCAATCCCTTCTACTGTTATACTTCCTTTATCAAACACTTTACTCAACATTTAAATAAACAGACAATCAATACATGCTTTATTACATAGAAACTGACCTAAAAAAAGACGAATCAGATTATTTATTTTAAAATGTTTTCAAATATATGTAGACATTATTTTCGAAGTAATTTTTAAAGACACAGTGAGTGAATAATTTTTTTAGTTCTTATACCAAAATGAATATGTGTCAGATTATTTATACATTTTAATATTTACCATTATTTATAATTACTGTACCTATTAACTGAGTCAAACAGATTAACAAAATATGCCCATTTGAATTAAACTTAGATATCTATAATTGAATATGCTTTTTGAAAGTCAATCTTGAGGTAAAATAATACCTCTTTACAATAAAGTTCCATTAATTAATGTTAGTTAATGTATTCATTAACATGAACTAACAATGCATAAAACATAAGTTAAAGTATTTATTCATGAATTGATTTATTTTGTTCGGGTCAGTTGATGAAAATAAAAGTTAGTCATTGTTTGTTCATGTTAACAACATTTTTTTTTTTACTGCAATCAAAATAGGCAATTACAACAGATGGAAGTACAAACAGACAGAAGTACATGCCATACAAATATTACTTTTTGCAACAAGCGAAGTGTGGCAATTTTAAATAAATATAATAAAGGTAAAGCAAAAGAAAGACAATGAGAAAGAAAAAGAAACAAAAATAAATATATAAATGAGGGCACATGAAAAATAATACAAATTAATGCAGAATATTAAATAAAGCACATGTTTGATACGTTTTAATTTCTTGTTATTAGACTGGTGAACTATGGTTTTTAAGTACAGTTCCAATTCTTGTTAAAAAAATACAAATTTTAGCTTACATTGAGTATATTTGCATTTATGTATGTATATATATATATATATATATATATATATATATATATATATATATATATATATATATATATATATATATATATAAAACTTTCTAATAATTAAATGAGGTTTTTACAAAAAGTTGAATTAAGAAATTGTTCAACAGACTCAGAAGAAGTCTCACAGAAAGAACAAGACTTTAATGGCATTTCAGAATTTTTGTAAAAATTGTTTTACTGGATAAAATCTATGAATAAAAAAAACAAAAAAACATTTCTTTAATTTTACTTTTTTTTTTTAATTCTGGGGGAGTGACCAAACATACAACCATTTAATATCTTTAAAAATGTTGTTCCAATAAGAAATAGAAGATGGATTTTAAATGACAAGATCTAAAAATAAAGACCTAATTTTATAATTGGATTTTACTTTGGATTTTGTAAAAAGAAAACCAGCACACTGCAGCACTAGCTCTCAAAAACGTTTATTGTAACAGTTATTATTGTCATTGTTAATAGTTACAATAAAAAACAATTTTGAGAGGTAAAGTGGCCTCTTGCCGATTTTCTTTGGACTTTTTCCACTGTGTTTTTGATCGAACACCTCCCTTTGAGAATCTCAGATGTGCACACATTTCTGTTTTTTGGTTTATTAATAAATAATGTACATATATTGGTCAGTCTTAGTTCATATTAGTAAATACATTAGCTAAATAAACCTTATTCTAAAGTGTGACCTAAATTGTTTCCTGATGCATAATTTACTAATATATTATTTGCGTATTTATAAATGTTTAATATAAAAAATGCTTACTCTTTAAAATCAAACATGCAGTATAAATGAATGTTATTTAAGCCTATTCCAAATATTAATGAATCATATTGATTTTCTGCCAAGTTTAGAATTAATTCTCCTTCATTTATAATTAATATATTATATTTATATACCTATACAACTTATTTAAATATAGATACATTTTTATTAAGAAATGAATAGTACATTTACGTTTTAAATGTCATAATCTCTGTTACTTCTTTTCTGAAAGTCTTCTATAAGCTGAAACTTGCTTAGCTGCTTAACTTTTCCACAGAGTAACATCACTCTGTGGTGGTTTTTCAATTAAATTTCACCATGGATTCCTGAGGGTTCCCGGCACCTGTGATGAATTTGGATTTTCCACACTGATATCAGCACTGAACAAAGTGCTAACGGTGAGGAAAAGAACCCTAAATGGATACATTTCTACCCACTGGGCAACAGAGGATGATTCTCTTCTCATAAAACTCTCACCTGCTGGGCCACTTCACTGTCTGAACCATCACACCGGCTTGTAAAAATTGGGCCCTTTATGAGACATAATTTATAACCAGGATCAAGCACTATTCACTGTTGTGCAAGGCACCAGGATGACAAACGACTCATTTTGAAAGTTGCATACCTGAAAATTATCCCTTTCCCAAAATAGCAGTGGAGATGAATGAAGCGTTTTAATTAGCATAATTGTAAAGGTCACAGTTCTGTCGAGGTGGATTCATCTTCACATTATAATAACCGCTCTGTTTAGCATATGTAGCATAATAGCTTCGACAAGCCAAACTAATTAGATTTCTCATTAAACATGACACTTTTGAGAAATAAAGTGGTGTTGCTTAAGTGATGTTGACACTTGAAGTATTGATTTAATGGGTCTTTCAATAATCTAAATTGTTCCATGTATTGTTTGTCTAATGACCATCGTCAGATTCTTTCATTTCCGATAAACTGTTCACACTTATTATTGGCTATTGACCGAGACGTTTGAATTCGCATTCTGCTCTGATTCCTTATGCAATTTCAGTTTTAATTTATTTAATGTGGCAGCAGAATTGTATTTTTGTCCTTAAAAAAAACTACATTATAGATATATTATCACAGGGCGCAATGCACGATCCCCTCATAGCAAGAAGGTCGCTGGTTCGAGCCTCGGCTGGGTCAGTTGGCATTACTCTGTGGACTTTGCATGTTCTCCCCGTGTTCACGTGGGTCTCCTCCGGGTGCTCTGGCTCCCCGGTCGATTCATTACAACAAGGCTAACTCATAGAGGACTCGGACAGATCATCAGCTCAACCCCCTCTCGAAACCAAACACAAATTATTATGTATTTAGCGTCATCTAGCGGTTTTATACTACAGTACAGTTTTTATAGTTGCCTTTTTAGGACTTCATAATCTTAAAATGTAAAACGCATCTCAATAGGTTTTTTCATTATTATTATTATTATTATAATTATTGTTATTATTATTATTATTATTATTATATCTATTTATACTGGGAATTGCAATAAATTTATGTTATACATAGGTCTTAAATATTATTGATATGCCTATACCAAAATGTCATCTATATAGTTTACTGATAAATAATAATAATAATAATAATAATAATAATAATAATAATAATAATAATAATAGTAATAATAATAATAATAATAATCTATTTATACTGGGAATTGCAATAAGTTGATGTTATACATAGGTCTTAAATATTATTGATTTATATACCTATACAAAAAGCCATTTGTATAGTTTATTATTAAATACTAATAATACTAATAATCATAACAACAATAATGATAATAATAACAATAATATTCTATTGAATTGTAGTAAATTTATGTTATACATTATTATTGATTTATATGCCTATTTTAATATATGTTTTATTCATTTACATCACATTGGATTATTCATTTTAATCTAATTTGTTTTTTGTTTGTTTACATTTTTTATTATTATTTATTGCATTTATTTACATTTTTGACACAGCTTTTTTTCTTTTATCTTTTTTTTTGATTAGCTTGTTTATTTCAATCGTATTTACATTTTGTAATGTCAAACTTAACATTAACAGGGAAATATGACAATTCTTAATTGTAAATACAGAGTAAAAGAAATAATAACAAGAACAAGAAAATAGAGAAAATATAAATCAACAAGGGTTTATGTGTCCTTAAAAAGGTTGTCATGATGTGTCAAAAATTTAGCAATTTTTCTTATTTTTAGTCTAAGAGAGAGAAGGTGAGAGTCAAATTCAGCAAAAAAAAAAGGGAAAAATACAAAGGAGATTTAAGTAATTTATGCTTAAAAACATTTGCATTATAAAAAGTTAACAGTGTATTCAATAGACCAAAAAAATGGGATTTTAAAGTAAAAAAATATCTCTGAGGACAAAAGTGTGCCAAATTTGTAAACTTAAAAACATAGAAACTTAACTCAATCCAAAATCTTTTTGTTATGCCACATAAGAAGTATAAGAAGAAGTATAGTAGAAGTATAGGTTCTATCTGACTATCTAATTTTGTTAAAATTGAGTTATTGACATATTCTTATTAAATTACAACTTATTTACATTATCAGATGTTTTTTTTATAACTTGTTTACATTTTAAGACTTTTTATTAAAAAAAACAAATGTTACACACATAACATTTGCTGGAATGCAAAAACTTTAAAGCTCAATATCTCAAAATTATTCAGAAGATAAAACCTTATAATTGCAAGGTGACGAAATAGGGAGCTGTTTCTTCAACAAATCCACAAAATGAACAAGACGCATCAACATCAGCATATTTGATGAAGATAAATTGACAGGGTAAATTTTGAGCGAAATTGTGGAGGCTTAATGAATCTCTTTAACCTTATACCAAATTTATTTGCCCAAAGCCAGGCCTTTCTCCAGCTCACATCTTATATAAAGGAACCCCAGATGAATTTACCTCTGGGGGTAATTCTTCTCTTCTGTTGAAATATTTTGTGAACCTGATTAACAGTCCACTTTATCAAATGAAATAAGCGTCAAAAATTACTAAAAGTTAATTCTACTCAATCTAAAAGAGTTTTAAACTCTGTGTTAAAGAGAATGAGTTAATTAAATACCACATGACTTCAACCTAAATGAAGTAAGTTCACAGTATTCATATAGATTTGTTTTTTTACTCAAATGATTCGTAGCAATCGGTTTCCTCAAACAGTTTGAGTTGCCTTTACTTATTGGGTTTTACAGTACTCAATTGGTTTGAGTTCTCTTTATTTATTGGGTTTTACTGTGCTAAAATTGCTCCGTTTACTCAACTAGATTAAGTTCACAGTACTCATTCGGATTAGTTTTTGAACTTAAATGGTTTCAATCAGTTTACTCAAATTGTCCATTGTGTATGTGTGTAAATGAGAGTGCATGGGTGATTCCAAGTGACGGGTTGCCGCTGGAAGGGCATCTGCTGCATGGAATGTGTGCTGGATTGGTCGGCAGTTCATTCCGCTGTGGCGACCCCAGATTAATAAAGGGACTAATAAGCCAAAAAGAAAATGAATGAATTTCCGATCTAAGATATCAATGCAACCCAAATATCTGGAATATCACTACTAGCTTTATTAAACAGAAGATAACTTTTGGCTTATTATTTTAAGCCAGCTGCAATAGCTTTTATTAAGGTATTAAATATGGAAAGTTGCAGAAGTTATGGAGATTCATAAATAGTTTGTAACTTAAAACATTGTCAACATCATTAAACACAGATAATATACAATTAAAAATTTAAAATGTAAAAATGTGAACAGGATATTGTACACAAAAGTATTATGTTAAACGTTTGTGAAGTCACAGGTTAAATAAAATCATGCTCTTCACGGGCAGACCAGCAGGGGCGACATACTGAGCAAATAAGCCCAGAAGCGACCAGAAGAAGAAAAGCGCTTAATATGCACTCTAATGACGTCAGTCACATGACCACGTGGATGTGAATATGGTTTATGGTTCCTGTCACAGGCCGAAACAAGCATCTCTTACTCTTCGGACGCCTTCTTTAGGTTGAGTTCGCTGTCAGTGAAATTAACCATCGCCATTCGTTGACTGGTAACATCATGTCGTGGCTGAAATCAGTGGCTTCTAGCGAGGAAGTGTTCGACGAGGATGTGGATGATATTAGTCTGCAGAACAAAGAATGGAAATACAACATGGAAAAACGCGTAAAGGTATGTGAACAGTCCTTTATGAACGTCGAACCTTTTACTTAAATCGTTGTGTGTACTGAAATCCTTTTTTAAAATCTATTATTTTATTAGAATGTAAATGAGACCGTTCATATGTTGGTTGTAAGTCTTTACAAAAACCGATGACAAAAGCAACAATCAGGGTGTATAGCAAGAGAAAGCAGCGCAGTCTAGAAACGACTGCCATGTGGTTTTCTGTCAGGATGGTTTCAGAGAAGGCATTGATGCAGGGAAAGAAGCGTCACTACAGGCTGGTTTCAACATGGGATACAGAGAAGGAGCCACTAAAATGACAGTCATCGGTCAGCTCAAAGGAATCATAAGGTAAGTAGGTGCTTTTGTCTTATTTGTCATTATTTCAAGGTTTCTTTTAGTACACCGTCAGTGAGACTTTTTAGATAGTCAGACAGCTTTTTAGATACATTTAGTAGGAGTGATACTTAATTTTGCAGTTCTTACAAATTATTTTAATTATTATACTTTACTGTTATTATACATATTTGTTATGTGAAATTCACATAACAATGGCATAATTATGAGAGTAACCAACAATACTAGCCAACAGAATTGCAGAAGTAAGGCTAATTTATTGTAACTACATTCTCAAAATGTTCTGGTAGTCAAAAGTATGAATGTCATTAATTATAAATATTAAAGTAAACAATTAAATGTTGCCAGTTTCAATACATTTTAACAGGAGAAATAAACCTTAAATTTTATCCAAAATTTGGTGACTTCTTTTAAAATGACACCAACATTATAAAAAATGAATCACATCTTCTTGTTTTCATGAATACTGTTCATATTTAGGGTACAATTGTGAACCGCCAGCTAAAAAAAAAAAACATTTTTACACCAAATAAACTATAGGCATGGTGCAAATTACAGGGGGGTTTGAGGGGGATTGACCCCCCTAATTTATGCTAGATCCCCCCCTGAAGGACATGAAAACGAGATATATGGGGGTAAGCCCTTTATTACTGAAAAATTGTTTCTCTGATCTGTATTTTAAATAATAATATTTAATAAAATAATAAAATATATGCATTTGACCACCCTTTTTATGGTTAATACCATTTTGAATGGATATTAGCGCTAATCAGTCTATGCAAGAATAAACATTCATTTAACAGATTGAAACTGCAGATCTAGTGCTCCGATAGACACCGTAAGGGCTCTATTTTGACGATCTAGGCACAAAGTCTAAAGCACAGTGTGCAAAAGCATTAAGGCCGTGTCCAAATTCACTTTTGCAGTTTTAAGGACGGTAAAATACGTACTGCACTGCGGCGCATGGTTTAATAGGGTTGTGCTTAATCTCCTAATGTGCTATGAGTGTGTTTTGAGAATAAACCAATCGGAATCTCGTCTCCCATTCCCTTTAAGAGTCAGTTGCGTCACGCCATGGCGCATTTGCTATTTGTATGACGGACTTTGTAATTGAAAAAAACTGAACACTTCACTAGCGAGAAAACAGTTAAACAGAGCATCTGCAGCGCAAGGAAAAGAATGACCCTCCTCCATTCGGCCCTTAATTTCACTTCTCTCTTTTCATGGATATGGAAACGGTGTTCTATGCACAGACATACATTAGCCTACATAATTCATTTTGTTCAAGCGCAGATATTTGTTTCAAAACTATTTCTAAATTCAGTACGAATAAATGAGCAATAATAACGAAGTGTGGTCACTTTATATCCAAACACACATGCTGTGCTCCATATGGTCCAAATTCTGACAGGTGGCCAAATCTAAGCTTGTTTTTAATAAAAAAAAAAAATATATAAATATGCTTATAAAAACTTCTACTGATAATAACACTATACAAAAGCAAGTTGTTGTCAATAAACTAAAAAAAAAAATAATGTGTGACGAAGAAGGCATGGAGGCAGTGGTTTTTATATTCATGTAGAAAATAATAATTTTTGTAATATTTTATTCCTTAGATATCTTTACATATATTAAAAAAAATTGCGTATTGCTGTATTAAGCAATGTGTAAGTGAGGTGCATAACAAAAGCGCTCTGAGCTGGACTTTGGACCTGCTTTTAGCTGGACTATTGCACTGTCTATTTTAGTTGCTCTAAATAGCAACGCACCAACAATGCGCACAACACACCTTTTCTAGACCGCAACACCCATGAGTCCACAAAGTGGCGTAAATGAATTTGCTATTTAAACAACATGGTGGAAAACAAAATAGAAACACGTTGGGGAAAACACATCTTGTGCCTTATTGTGCCAGGTGTATGATAGGGCCCTAAGTGTTTACAAGACTGTTTTCTTGTAAAATAGTTGTTTGTTTCTACACAAAGCCTGAAAGTAAGGTCAAATTAGACACATAATTTGACCTACAGTAACCTCTGAAATAGCTAATCAGAGGATAGTGTAGGTCAGAAAAGCGTCTGCTAAATGTAAATGTCTCAAAACACTGAAAACTTAAATATGTTTTATTAATAAATTAGATGTCATTTTAAATGAATACATAAATGACTGAAGGATGTCTTACACAAACTAACAACCAAAAAATTTGACCCCGCTGATGGTCAATGTTTAATTCGCACACTGACTATAGGCACACTCAAACACATATGCTCACACACACAATAAAAATCTTCTACCATTAACTTTTATGAATACTTTTTTGCTAAACACTTTTTACACCTATTGTGATGAAATACTGTACACTCACATGGGGAAATCTAGACATTCACAGAGAATGTGATGAGGGTGTTTCTTTGTGCAAAATATATATGAACACACACACACACACAAACACACACATATATATATATATATATATATATATATATATATATATATATATATATATATATATATATATATATATATATATATATATATATATATATTAGTGCTGTCAATCGATTAAAAAAAATTAACTAATTAAATTGCACCTTTTTAAAAAAAATAATCGCATTTAAAACACTGAAACTTGTAATTTTGGCTATTCAAATGTAAAATTAATGTAAACGCAAGACAAAAACTATTTAAATTCAAAATATAATTGTTATTAGAATTTTTGTTTAACTTGTAACAGATTTCTTCATGTAAACAACATACCCCCAATCAAGATCCTGGCTTGACAGCCATATTTATTACAGAAATTAAAACACAGGCATGTTAACGCCATTTGAATTTTAAAACCAATAAAATGCCAATTTCAATGCCAATAAAAAAATAAAAAAAAAACATTGATTTCCATGTTGGATTCTAAGTGGACTGCAAAAAATGCCAAAATACAGGCATTACAGATATGGAAAATGGAATATTATAATAATAAACTATAACATATAACATTTGGACTAATAACATTTAGTCAAAATGCTCTGGTATTTTTATCCTGAAGCTTACAGTTTTAACTGCAATACATTACGTCCAGTCAGATGGTTGCATTCTATGCATTCTGAACACAGAAAATGACTGACTTCCTCTCTACCACTTCTTGTTTATTAGTGGTGTGTGACTGAACACTGCTCTCCAACTAAACAAGAAGCCTTTTCAGCTGGCTTAGTCAGATTTTAAACAAACTCTGTTTTGGTGGGTCTGAAATATGAATAAAACACAGATTTAAAAAAAACAGTAAACAAACCAACAACAGGACAAAATTCTTCAAGTGTACCTGCCCTCAGATTTTTGTCTGTGTCTTGCTCATTACTATTCAGTTCAGGCAGTGATGACGATGAATGGTGTCTTTGCTGCAAATCTTTGTGTGTCGCTTAATAGGAAATCCTAGTGTTGTTTTCACTTCTTTACACCATATGGAAACAATAACAAAATCAACATCACATGTACAATAGTAGACCACATTGGAAATCCACAGATTTCGACAGATTTTTTTTAGCCTATTGTTGAATCTGTTTATTTACTATGTAAATATGTGTAAATGTACAGTGCTCAGGATGACAGGATGGGGATAAGTACTACCCATTTTGAAAATTAACATTTTTATAAAATTTTTCCGTGAACATAGGCAATGTATTTTGGAAAATTTAAACAAAACAGATTTTTTAAACGGATATATTTATTTAAAAACAAATTTAGTCACGAAACATCTTTAAAAATTAAAAGATAATACAATTAATTTCAAGCAAAATATTGCAAAAAAAATAAAAATACACCCTACAAAATTTTTACAATTTCCTCTTTTTCTTTTAAATTTGTATTTAATATTTTTCTATAACTTATAAATTTGGGTTTACTAGTTTTTGGACTGATATCGAAGTTATTTTGTTAAATAAGCTCCACATTTGGCTTCAGTACTGACAAATCTAATCTGTATATGTACAAATATAATATTGTATAGCTTTCGATTCAAAATATGATAGATTTGTGCAGGGTGTACTTGTATATGCTGAGCATTGTATATTTTTTCGGTTTTATTTTAATTTCTGTAATATTATTTACTAATATGCACATCTTTAAACGATTTGTTTACTATACTGTTTGTAAAGAAATATTTTCTGTCATTTGGTAAATGTTTTACATGAAAAGGTTGCTTTGTTTAACAAATAAGGGGCTGTAATTAGATTTGCATGGTAAACCTTATAAGTTAAAAAGTTCTTACTATTTAATTCTTGTTTTAAGTGTTTAGGTATTATACTCCCAAAATCATTCCTTAAATTTGCAGATTTTGTACAAAATTCTCTGCATAAATAGCAAAAAAATGTCCACAGGTTATGTCTGGCCCTGCTAATAATACTTTTTTTTTTTTTGCACACAGTATTGACTTGGTTTATATGTCTGTTACAAAATATGCACATCATAAAATCTGTTTTACTCAAAAATTACAGTGTAGATGCTTAGCAAACCATGACTATATGTATCATTTTCAACATACCTACAAGTGTGAACAAATCCTAAAACTCAAATTCAACTGAAAATTAAAAACATTTATAAGGAAAGCTTCAAATATTTTATACGCTGTAATAATTATATCATTCAGCCACAGCTGTCAAGCATAAAATCTTTGTTTAAACGTATTTAAGAGAGTTGTGTGAGCCTAAAGAAAATCAGTCACTGACTAGGGCTGCACAATATATCGTTTCAATATTGATATCACAACGCAGGACTGCACAGTATATCGTTTCAATATTGATATCACAACGTAGGACTGCACAGTATATCGTTTCAATATTGATATCACAACGTAGGGCTGCACAATATAGTATTTCAACATTGATTACAATGTGATCATTCGCAATAGTCACGTTGCAGGATGTATGCAATGTTGAGTTTGTTTTATAATTTATCACTTGTGTTTTTGATGCCTCTGATTGTATAATGATTTTAAAAGCATTCAGGTATAAGAAATTGTACCATTTGTGCCCTTACTACAACAAATTTTATTGAATTAATTTTATCATTCAATTACTGTACTTGAAAACCGTTAGACTCGGGAAACGATAAAAGACTTAGGGCATACTCACACTATGCTATCCGAACACAATGAAAATGTGTCGGGGAACCCCAAAAAGTTTATAGATTGCTTATTAGATTTTATGGAGATGCACTCATGTCGATCTCATGTCGAAGTCATGTGGTGAAATTATATCGCAGTAATGATCGCACAAATACAAATGATTGCAATGTTAAAGTTTTCTAATATCGTGCAGCCCTATCACTGACAATAATTTAGTTGTTTCTATTTGGTGATTCTACAATACTAAGATTATTCATTTCAGTCTTCTGTTGTTTCTGACACTGTATTTGTATTCTTCTTCTTCACAGTGCGCTGCGGTGCTGGTGTCAGGTTCAGCTGCCTGAAAGCCCCGAGTTAGCCTCTGTCACTGATCTCCTCCAGAGATTGGAGACGCATGAGGATGAACTGGTGGAAGCCATGAGGAAAGCCCAGCAGAGGCCTATACCTAGTGTGACTGAGATGGTGGATGACATGGAGGACCTAAATGTTGAGCAAACCAACCAGGGTGGAGAATCTAAATGCTCAAATGATGGGGACTGTTGTCGGAGAGATGGAGCGAATCGTGAATGCTGTGACGTCAGAGCAGAGAGTAAAGATTCCCCAGGAGTTCCCCCTCATGGTTCTTTCTCTAAAAGAGAGAGTCTCAGAGAGCTGCAGAAACGCTGCTTGGACTTGGTAACAGAACTCGGGCTTCCAGAAGAATTAAAACTGCACATTCAGCAGCTCATAGACACTTAAAGTGGATTCAGGATTGCATTTGCTAATAACTGCGGCATAACGTCTGAGTAACATCCTGTGTGGGCAGGAAACAAACAGCATATTCTTGGAAAGAAAATAGCCTGTGCATCAGTTGACTCAAACTGATTAAGTACTTGAGGGAGTTTATTTATATATTTTTTACACTGTGATTGATTTTTCTGCATTTTTTTACATACACTATCATCAACGCTGAGCATTTTGAGACCTTTTGAGGAATTGTGTGATATGATGTGAACAGTTGAATCCTTATTCACTTGTCAGGGATAAAAAAAATAAATGCAATGAGTTGATAAGAAATCTATGTTTTGCAATAAAACATTTCAACTTTGTATAGTGATTCATTTTAATTCCACCATACATGGGCAAACTGAGCGAATTACCACCCAATAAAGCGATTCGTTTAAGCAAGCTGTTGTGTAGCAACTTATTTATGCTTCTATTTATCCTATTTATTTAGCCATTTTGATTTATATGATGTATTTATATAAACAAAATTAAGCAGCTTGGAGCATGGGTCAGGTATCAAATAACTAGGGCACGATTTCTAATGTGTGTGTATTTTTGTTTAGCGGGTTGCATCTCTAGAAATGTCAGCAGAATTATTAGTAATCTATAAACCATCCTGTTTTGAACATTAATCTATGAGGAAAAGTCTATACCCTTCCAGAAAATAAGTGAGCTTAATTGTAGTGAAAGTGCAGTTCTAGTTAAATGTATCAAAGCAGTTATAATAACTTTCCTAATCCTAGTTCTGACCGGCGGGGTTGATATAGTTGTGTGCTGTGTGGATAATATGTGGCTAATGGATGTGGAGACCTTTAGAATCAGATTTCACTACATTCCTTTAATCTGAAACTGCACTGCTTCTCACATGTAAGCAAAACTCAAGAACAAATAAGGGTACTCCCTGGGCTACTTTTAAGTCATATTATTGGTCAGTTAAAACAACTTATTCGATTAAAACTTACTTTTAACAGTTCAAGAAAGCTTGCAGTTCAATGAGTTCCTGTGGGGAGTATATTCATAGACGGAAAGTGAAACTACAGTCATTAATACACGTCGATCTTCCTGGACGCAAAAATGGACGATTCTATTGAGAAGTGAAAGGACAAGTCTTCAGATTTAGGTAGGAATCATGGCATTTATATATTTTAGCGTTCGTGACATAAAGATAAATGTGCAATATTGATTAGCCTACAGATACACGTGATGTTGTTGACAGTTCACGTTGTTAACGCCAAACCTTTGAACATTAGTAAAAAATATATTCAGTTTGTATTTGAATCTCTTAAAATTTAATTTATTTTGAAATAAGAGCACTTCGAATATGTGTTTTGGACAAAGTGCTGCAACTGTGTCTTGTCAACAACCATCATTCCGAGGCTGCGGACGCTTGTGCCATGCTGGGCTATACACCCTCTGTCACCATAACAAATAAACGCACTAAAACTCGTATAAGGAAGAATGCAAGGATAGCGAACATCAATGTCTTCGTGAAACTGAAAGAAGTAATTAGCAACAACCTGTTTAGCTGGAACTATTGAAAGTGGTTCAAACGTGAGTGTATAGATAGACAATGTATGACACTTTTACAAATTTAAGCAAAAATGTCGTCAGATTAGTTCGTATTTGCATAAAAATGTTAACCATTTAGTGCAAACTCTTTTATACTATTATTTAGACAGCTCAGATTATGCTTTGACTTCAGATGAAATTATAAATCATTATTTTATGACCCTAAATTTCAGTCAGATCAGTTGTCATTTGATTGAATCCTATAGCTAGTAAAACCAGTATTTATCACTGATTCATGGAACATGGGGCAAATAGTGCATTAATAATCAATTTAACACAACTATTCCTTTTTTTCTTTTAGAATTGATGTTTATCTTTATTTTAGCAAATTCTTGCTACATCTAAAACAGTGCTTCTACAGAGAAGAGTTAGTCATGTCATCAAACATTTTTATCAATAGCAACATCTCATATTAAACTAATGTTCTGTGACAATGACATATGTTATGATTTTAAAGTTATGTCTGCAATTAATGTCAACACTGTATGGTGTTTTTTATATCGTTATTAGCAATTTAGACACTTATATCAATTGTTATTTTTATGTTGTTTTATATTGTTTTTATAGTGTTAAGTTATAAGTGGTAGTCATCACTCTAAAGGACCCCTTGCCACAGTTTACCTCTGCAAAGTACATCAGTGTCAGATAGGTTTATATATGTTTTATAGTTTTAGAATGCTAATGGTAAAATATCCTGTCACAATCAGGATATATGAACAACACCGTCCTCCAGTTTCTGAGGAAATGATTTTTCTCTGAAACTGGCTGCACTAGCAGCTTGCTTCAAGGGAACAAACAATGGCAACTATGCATAAGCTCCGTTATGGTTTGTGAAAGAAATAGCTAAAATGTTAACACCGTCAGATCCCAACACCATCAGATTTTCTTAAATCTAAATCTTGAAAAGAACAGAATAAGTGTAAATGTTTTAAAAGGTTTTAAAACAATAACATACAGTTTGTTGCGATTGTTTTAATTCAGTAATCAGGGGATTCAATGTGTCTAATAGTTAAAATGACTACAAATTCAGGTTTATGTTAATGTTCTCAGTACTGTCACATTCATCACATTAATATTTTGAAAATAGTTCACTTAGCCATCATACATTTGTTGGATACGACTCACCTTGTGTTTTTATGCAGTTTAGAAGACAATGTAAAATAACCCCATAGCCAGATAAGTAGAGAGCTACAAGCTGCTTGAAGCGAATAAAACACACAATACATAGTTTGTAAGCTTTAGAGAAGAATGAGGCAACCATTTTAATCACACTTTCAGGTGGTTTTGAGGAAGAAGAAGCTGGTTTAAATAAACTGTGTGACAAAGTCCCATACATCAGTAGCCTTTGGTGCTGATCAAACATCCAGCGAATCCTGCTAGGTTAGGTAACAGTAGCAGTCATCAGTAAAAGGACTTTTATGAGGGTCAAGTTTTCCCTGGGCAATGTTACATTTAGGCGTCACGACGGAACAGCTAAAAATTCGAAAGTAAAACGACTCTGAGTCCACTTTTTTGGAGCGATTCTAGCTTTAACCATGGTGAACTTTCAGATTTAAACCTCAGATGTTTTCATTTACTTAGATTTGTTACACAACAACACCATGGAGGGTCATTTTCAAAAACCCATAATAGAGAAAAAATTTTAAGTTGTATCAAAGCCTGGTTCAATATCTTAGTATACTTAAGATACAAAAACGTAGTTTCATTTGTCAAAGTACACTTTTTTTTCAGTTGTAAGAATGAGAGGTTGTGTCCGTGAGCATATGTAACTGCTTTAAAACTTCAAATGTTTTTCATAAATATGAGAACATTAAAGGGTAGCTAAATCTCCAACACTATTCTTTAAAACATCACAATGTCCTTTCCTGCAATATCTGAATGTATATTCGGTGCAAAATTCTTTGTAGATATCCAGTCCTTTGTAACAGTGGTCACACAAAAAATAAAAATAAAATATGTACACCTACATAACTAACCCAAACAGTTATATGTCTTAACACCAAAATATGAGAAAAAAAAGTATTATTATTTAGGTGAGGTTTGAACTTCCACATAAAAATAAAATATGTACACCTATGTAAGTAACCCAAACAGTATTATATGTCTAAACACACACAAAAAAAAAGTATTATTATTTAGGTGAGGTTCAATCTCGGGTCGGCGGCGTCGTAACACAATATGCTGACCACTGGACCACAATGGCGCTGTTATGTTGGCACGTGTGGCATAAAAAATAAGCATTGTACTGTTACTTGCAAGACTTTGGCTTATTGGCCTAAACTTTTTTTCCCCTTTTTATATTTCTGATCAAGTAATGTTAGATTTATTAATGTTGTTCATCATCTGATTTTCTTTGAGCATGTGTAATATTCATTAATATTAATTATTGTAATTCTTGTATTCACTAAGGTGCAGCTGTTTTTTTTTTGGATAAAAGCGTCTGCTAAATGACTAAATGTAAAATGACTAAAGCTGTCATCATTAACCTGCAGGCTGCATTTTGCTCACGGGGCTGCGATAAAATAAATAAAAAGAGCAGAACTGCGGCAAAATATTAAATAAAAAGTGTGAGGCTATAGTCAAATAAATAAATAAATAAATGAAAAAAAGGACACCGGCTCTTGCGGCCAAAAAACGGACCGGCTGACCCAATTCTCACGGTCCTCCCGATTAGCCAATCTGGGCCTGAATAGTGACCAGCTATTGACAATTTTCTTTTTAGGGCAAATTTTGTCTTTAATTTAGCTACAGTTTAATGAGCTTATTATAATTATTAGTAAGTCATAATAAAAGCAATAATAATTTGTAGAAATAACATTACATTTAGAATAGTTCTTTTTTTAATTTGTAAATTTGTAATCATGATTATCATTGTAAATATGTGATGTCAGTTTTGTTTTTTTGCTTTTGTGTGTGTGTGTATTTTTTTTTTTTAAATGTACAGACTAATAAAGAGTTTTGTGATTTCATCTACAGGTTTGAACAGATGACCAGATACCAAGAAGTGCAGTTTACAGTCTGCTCCTGCAGCTGGACTAGTCTTGCCGAAAGATTTTATTCACAGACACTGCTCAAATGTATTTGTACAAGACATGTAGGATCCCGTCTGGAGAAATAATATTTGTATATGGCTAACCCTCTGGAAGTGAAAGCGGCTTGCGCTAGATAACTGCACATACTTTGGTTTTAGACCCAGTGAAAGTGGATTTATTAAAAGTTTTCACTGAGTTCTGTGCCAATATGGGGAACTGTTTGGACTGTTGTGGACAAAAAGCCCCATGTGACCATACAGAGGATGAAACTAAAGGTTTACTGCCCAGCTCTGAATCAAAGACTGGAACAGAAGTTTGCACCAGTCCAGATGAGGAGTGCAGGTAAATATATGAATTGTCTTTTTAATTCAGGTTATTTCATAATTTCCAAAGTCATAAGGCTGGGACACACCAAGCCAACGATCGTCCATTGGTCAGACTTGTTTGACTGGTGTGTTCCACACCTCTCTTCAGGTTATTGATGCATCTAGTTGATTGATCTAGAGAGTGCTTTGATTGGTTATTCAGCATTGAATCAGACCATGAGAACAAAAACTGTAATCAAATAACCAAGTAAACAATAAAAAAAAAGAAAAAAAAAACTGGCTGTAATTTCACTACTTTTCACAAATATTTGCAAATGATATAGATTATTAGATAATCAGACATATTTGCACAAGCAAATCCCTCTGTGTTAAGTGAAAATAACTGTGATGGTACTAAATGCTGTGTGCAATTTATCTTTAGGTTTCTCTTTGTTGAATGAGAATACAGATTACAGCCTCTTAAGGTTGCAGAAAGACACATCCTCTCATGCAGACAGAGAACGTGCACTCTTGATTCAGTTGGCTGCTGTCCGTTTGGTGTGTTCAGGTGCAGCTATTTAGTCCAGATGGGACCATACACAAGCTGACAACACAGCTGGTATTGGTCTGCGCTAGTTGTTTGGTGTCGACTTGGTGTGTCCCTGCACTTAAAGATCAGCCGATTCGAATGTTATCACTCGGTTAAATGGGTGTTATCAGTGGTTATCAGCTGATAGATATGAGCCAGTAGGGGCCTTCTGCGCCTACTGGTATGCCCAGAATGCTATTATCATCCATCCACATGGTTAATAAGCTATAGATTACGTACGGCTGTGGCCATAAGCGAATATTTTATATTAGTTATTACATTTCCCGTTAATTGTATTTTATTAATGTCTACCCCTACCCTAATCCTAAACCCATCCGTCACAGTAATGTAAAAACAGATCTAGATCTGGAGTCTTCGCTATTAGTACAGCTGATTAACCATGTGGATGGATAATAACAGCCTTCTGGGCATACCAGAAGGCCCCTAGAGGCCCATATCTATCAGCTGATAACCACTGATAACGCCCATTACATTGAGTGATAACATTTGAAGTGGGTTTTGCATGAGTGGAAATGATTCTTTGTGGTTTTAATGAAAAGTGTCTTACTTTTGTTACATGTCTCAACTGTGGAGTAAATATACACAATTTTAACCGTGTCAAAATCCTTTTACATTTTTTTTTTTTGCTAAATACAAAATATCTGCCAAACAAACAAACAAACAAACCCCCCCTGAACATTTCATCCGATGTTACCTTCACAATGTTTTAAATTTCAAAAAACAAAGTTTTAGGCCTTAAATACTTTCATTTCACCTAAATATATGACCTGGAACAATACTCTCGTTCCAGTGTTATAATAAAGGAATTTTAATGCTGTACCACAGCTGCAGCAGGCACAATGATATTACACAGCATCTGAAAATAGTCCCCAGCTAGGTAACAGCGCTACATAATGTCATTAAGCCTGCTGCAGCCATGGTAGGGTAGCAAAGTGCCTTAATTAAAACTCTGGAATAAGAGTAATAGTAGTATGTAACTACAGAAGAGTGAAGCTTTAAATGGGAAAATTAAAACTCTTTTTTGTGTGTGTGAAATGCTAGTGGTCTTATCTGATTTAAGCTAAGCTAAGAGTGCTCTCTGGAGATCTGAGACCATTTAAAAATAATTAAAGTGGAGTGCTCCTTTAAGTATTGTGTTTTAGGTCTTTATTTTCTTGTCTATGAACTGAAAAGATTGCGGAAAAACTGATAGGACGTCAGTGAGAATGTTAGATTTTAGTACAGTCCAAACCCCCAATACAAATGATGTACCAAACCAAAATGTGATATTAGAAAAAAATTGTCACACTTTACAATAAGGTTTCATTAATTAATGTTATTATTGCATTTACTAATATAAATATTTACAATACTCACACAGAATTTATCATTAATCACAGTTTAACATTTATTAATCAATTTTTACAATGCATGTATGTTAACATTACTGCTCAGAGTTAACAACATGAGCTTGATTTTGCATGTTAAATTGATGTATATTATTATACGAACTTTTTCATGTTAATTTAGATGAAAATACAGTTTTTTTTTCTCCCCAATTGTGGAATAAAGCTGTAAAAAATGAAAAGGAGAAGGACTATGGGTACTTATGGATACACTGTATATAGAAGTAATGTGTAGTATAATAAACTGAATAAAAATAAAGTTTTTTTTTAATAAACATGTTCAGTTCAATTAACATTTTATTAAACATGGATCTTAAACTTCATTTATTTTTGCTATAGTAGGCTAATTTTAAAAATGAGAGCGATTAATTTGAGCAATGAGAGCAACATTTTAGAATACTTTTTTTTTTTAGCATTTTACTTATATATAAATTATGAAAATGTAAATTTGTTCACCCTCAGGCCATTGAAGGCGAATTTTATTCTTTTCAGTAGAACATTAAAGAAGATTATTAGCTAAATTTGTGGTATAATTTGTATAATGTAAGTTAATTGTCACCCATTTTTGAGGTTAAAATATAGATACACATACAGATGAGTACAACTTATTTTGATGATACATTCTGAGGATATATTGAGGTCGTATGAATCAAAATGATTGGTCTGTGAAAGAATATGAACATTTATATAATGAAATGAAACATTGTGTGTTTATTTTTAATATAAAAAACGGGTAACCATTGAATCACATTAAATGAATCATAAAAAAAGCACAGATTTAGTTTTTAATGATCTACTAAAGAAAAAAAAAACTTACATGTACCTTTGATGGCCTAACAAAATTCCGGTAAGTTTTTACATTTTTATTTTTGTATGAACCATCCCTTTAATTTATTTACTAGCTTTTTATGTAATTATGTTTACACTTAATTACATTACTAAATTACTTATATATATAGATATTACTGAAACAGCATTGGCTTGGTTCAGGCCTTGCTTACCAATTTCATCAATTAACAAAGACATCATATAAATCAAAAGGACACTGTTGAAGTACCACAAGGCTCAGTTCTTTGTCTCTTGCTTTTTACATTATATATGCTCATTATATATGCTCATCATTCATTATAGAATGAGATAATAAAGTGTTGATTTATCTCTGATGATGAACACCTGCTGTTAATTAGCAGAAACACAGAAGAGAAATACAAAACTACAGTACAACTGACTTCAGTCGCGGTTTAGATTAAATCAACTGAAATAAAACACATTGAATCACCACAGAGGATCATTAAGCAACTCTACAAACAGCCGCTTTATTTATTACCAACCTGCTTGGCCTTATTTCTGCCAGACTATACAAGATTCCATATAGTGATCATTCATTCATTCATTTTTTGTTTGTCTCTATTAAAAGTGTTACGTTTAGTTTAGAGCATCATTGTGGACGTTTTACATTATAACTTACATTGAAACGATGAATCTGCGACAAAGCAACTGTGGTTTTAGGAAACACGCGTCACTACATCTTTCTTTTTCCAAACGATGCATCATACTATGGTAGTTCAGCCTTGAAGTATGTCGTTGTTTGGAAAACGCACCCCAAGTTAGTAATAAGTGACACCTGCTGTTTGAAGTCAGTTATAGTTTTACTTCTCTTCTGTGTTTCTGCTAATTAACAGCAGGTGTTCATCATCAGTGCTCAATAATCACTTTGTCAATCCTTTAAATGTTGCGGTCACAATAGGGTTTGTGCTAGCGAAATTCTGTTGTACGGCACTGCATAAAAGGGGCGGGAATAAACAAGATTATTTAAAAAAGCGAGCGATTGGTCCATATTTTAAATTTCTGTCCAGAGAGGTCAAGTTTTGATCCTCGATTGGTATCATGCAGTCAAGTGATGCGATGACGCAGGTCAAAGTTCACCAAGCTTCAACTTTGCAATTCAGCGAACTGTGAAAATTTTTGCAAGAGCTTGCGTTTCCGGTCTTATACATTCGCGTGCAAATGAATGGAAGTCTATAGGGAGAAAAGTCCAGTGTGACCACGGCTTTACTTTAAAATTTATGTAGAGAGGGACCAAATTCTGTCTGAACTTGGTAAATTTTACTCATAGGATTTTGCTGTGTAACTATAATATAAAAATATAATGTTTTTTTTCAGTAGCTTATTTCTTATTTATTTTAGTATCTGTAGATGGTCTGCAGAGAGCTCTGCATTGTGAAATTAATGGTACATCAAGTTTAGTGAATGTTTTTTTCCAATGTTTTTTTTCATGACACATTTGACTTGAAAGCATTTGTAATCTCTCAGCAGGCATGCAGAACTAAAACCCCCACAGCCGAAGGATGAACACATTGTAACTGAGCAGCCAGTCGCCGAGGCTCAAGTTCCCAAAGCACAGAGCTCTTACTCTCAAACCATATCATTGTTGCACACTGAAGCCTCTCTTGCTACTGAAGTTAATCACAATGTTTCGCCTGAAACAGACACTCCAATCTCAGCTGTAGAAACGCCAAAAACAATGACAGAAGAACTCCAAAACATTGCAACTGAAGTCTTAGAAGCACCTCACGAAACTGTCGAAGCACCTGCGGAAACCGTTGCCTTGGTGAAAGTGGAGATAGAGGGTCAGCATGGGTCAGCTGAAGAGGGAAACATCACAGCTGCTCCGCCAGGTGATGCAGCTGCTGCTCCGGCAAGTTCAGACTTAACACTCACACCTGCTGAGGAGACACCTGTTAAACAAGCACCTGTTGAAGAGGTGATCGCGCTTACTCAGGTAAAAGCTGAAAAGAACTTGCCGGAACCAGAGCCTGAAACACATGTTGTGAATGAGAAGGAAGTGGAACAAGCTTTGAACGACGCCACTGAAGATGCTAGTCTCAGTAACACTGGAGATGTTTCACTGATGGAGAAGAGTAGCATTGAACCTGAATTTTGCCTTTTAGGTCAAATTAATGAGGTGGTTGTTATTGAGAAAAGCGTACCTGAAGTGACTGCTGAGGAACCCGTGATTGAACCAACAGTTGAAGTGGAGGAGAAACTTTCAGAGGATGTTCAGTCTGAGAAGGAAGAACAGAAGCAAGAAACATCTGAAGCTTCTCATACTCAGGAACTTTCACAGGAAGTTAAATCCCCAGGTGTAGATGTTTCCAATGGAGGATCTCCTGGCATTGAGAACGGTCTAGTGAAAGACTCTGAGAGTCTGAAGTGCGAGATTGAAAGAAGTGCTGATGTCGTGGTGGTAGAAAAGCTGCCTCAGAAAGAGGATGCAGTCCAGAAACCAAATGAGGAAGTCTTGGAAACCAAGAGTCAACTCTCAGCACAAACTGAAAGGTAAATGATAAATATTCAATTATAATTAATCACCAATCAATTAATTTATTAGAGGTAGGAAGTAAACTGGTTGACACAATGAACTGGTAGAAAGTTGAGTCTATCATTATAAAAGTTTATCATTCTTATTTGTTGTATATTAATCGACAATATAAAATTTAAGCTATTCTAAATAATAGAGTTGGGGTTGAGTCCAACTTTGTTGAGTCCAAGTCAAGATCAAGTGCTTAACCAGTCGAGAACAAGTCCGAGTCCAAAAGGGGTTGAGTCGGACTTCAGTTCTAGTCCTTAACATCCGAGTCCGGCCGAATGCAAAAAGTCATAAAACCATTAATTATTTTTATTTTGGCTTAATCCATTATTTATGGATCAGGGGTCGCCACAGCGGAATTTAGTAAATGATTATAAGATGGTAATTTTTGATTCTCTCATTAAGTTTTTAATTTTATTTCTGCAGCTTCAATAAGTTTTACTAAACATTCATGATTATAAAATAAAAAAAAAATAATTGTCATATATTTTAAAATACAATTTTGGTCTTAACACCAACATTCAATCAACATTGCAGTAGTTAATGTCACTTTTATTTTAGTTGTCACTGTGATAATAAATGACTGTATTTTATTATTTTTATTTATCTTACAGTATTTTATTTACTTTTTATACAGTGCTCAGCATATATGAGTACACCCATCACAAATCTATCTTTTAAATTCATATTTTTAATAGGAGGCTATACAATATTAATATGTGCATATACATTAGATTAGTCAGTATTGAAGCCAAATCTGGAGCTTATCTAACAAAACACCTTACAATAACGGTCCAAAAACTAGTACAGCCAAATGTATATGTTATAGAGAAATATTAAATACAAATTTTAAAAAGGGAAAATCAAGAGAAGCAAATTTTCTAATTTGAAAAATGTAGTAAAAATTTTGTAGGTTGTAATTATTTTGCAATATTTTACTTGAATTTAATTGTATTATCTTTCAATGTCTAAACATGTTTAGTAGCTAAAATGTTATTTCAATAAATATATCTGTTTAATAAATCTGTTTTGTTTAAATGCACCAACATAAATTGCCTATATTCACTGAGAAATGGATTAAAATGTTCATTTTCAAAATGGGCTGTACTCAATTATGCTGAGCACTGTATATTCTGTTTTCTTGTTCCAGTTGTCGTTATTTTAGTACTTGAAGTTAAACTAAATCTAAATGTGAAATTATATATATGGGTTGTTGACATTCATTAATTTATTAATTTATTCATTTTCTTTTCAGCTTAGTCTCTTTATTAATAGGGGGTCGCCACAGCGGAATGAACCGCCAACTTATCCAGCATATGTTTCACACAATGGACGTCTTTCCAGCTGCAACCCATCTCTGGGAAACATCCATACACACTCGTTCACATTCATACACTACGGACAATTTAGCCTACCCAATTCACCTATACCACATGTCTTTGGACTGTGGGGGAAACTGGAGCAACCGGAGGAAACCCACGCGAATGCTGGGAGAATATGCAAACTCCACACAGAAACGCCAACTGACCCAGCCGAGGCTTGAACCAGCGACCTTCTTGCTGTGAGATGACAGCACTACCTGCTGTGCCACTGCGTCGCCCGGTTGTTGACATGACATTGCATTTTCAGTGTCACACATGACACAAGCGTATATAATTAGTATTATCATCATTAACAATGTAGTAAATGGCTAAACGTTGCCTAGCCCTTCATCAACCTCTTGTTATAAAAAACTTTTTAAGCCAAATCTCTGTCTCTGTCTCAAGCATAAAATCAATATTAAATACGTCAGGCCTATTTTTACAAGTGGCTATTTCAGTAAATGCCAATCTTTTTTTCATTAATATATTTCTGAATGGGGCAGCACGATGGCTCAGTGGTTAGCACTGTCACCTCACAGCAAGAAAGTCGCTGGTTGGAGTCCTGATTGGGTCAGTTGGCATTTCTGTAGAGTTTGTTTGCTCTCACTGTGTTTGCTTGGGTTTCCTCCGGGAGCTTCGGTTTCCCCCACGTTCCTAAGACCTGCAGTATACAGTAGGTGAATTGAATAAACTAAATTGGCCGTAGTGTATGTGTGTAAATGTGAGAGTGTATGGGTGGGGAGATCTAAGAACGTTCACGTTTATCAGACGGTGCATGCTTTGAAATTTAATTATCATTATTTTTGACGGAGGAGCTCATTATCCTCTGTGTTACTTGCAGCACACTTTGCTATGAGTTTAGACACATACTTTTTGAAGCAATCAATCGCCATGCCTCAACAGAACACAAAAAATCCCGCAAATCGGAGACAGGAAGTAACATCTCCAGTGAGATGAAAAGTTGAGTTAAAAAGTTTCTCAACTATTGCAACAACAGAACGAAGAACTCGATGACCACGAAAAACTAAACTTAGAAACGAATCTCCGCCATGGAAGATGCTGCTGCTCCAGTCAAGGGTAAATTACAGGCGCTAGAGAGGTGAATTCTGGAATTAGCCGAACATTTTGACGATTTGGAAGATAGAGGAAGAAGCAAGAACATACGTATCGTTGGGCTTCCAGAGAATATAGAAGGTGATCGCCCTCTTACGTTTTTTGAAACCTGGCTACCAAGCTCTCTGGGCATTCAAACGAAATCCGACCGTATGAAAGGGTCTGGGTGTTTCCCAATACTTGGTTGCAGCTGGAAGTGCATCAGCTGTGTAAAACATATGCTGGATAAGTTGGGGGTTCATTCCGCTTAAGTGACCCCTGATGAATAAAGGGACTAAGCCAGGGGTGCTCAATCCTGTTCCTGGAGATCTACCTTCCTGCAGATTTCAATTGCAACCCTTATCAAACACACCTGTCTGTAATTATCAAGTGGATTTCAGGTCCTAATTATTTGGTTCAGGTGGGTTTGATCAGGGTAGGAGCTAAACTGTACAGGAAGGTAGATCTCCAGGAACAGGATTGAGCACCCCTGGACTAAGCCAATGAAATATTTGTAAATAATAGAAACTTGATAAATTTGTCACTGAAAACCGTATGATTTGACATCTACATCAGCAGCATGGCTGAACAAACAGGTAAAGAAATGCACAAATTCATATTTTTTTGTCATTATTACAAAATTTTTACAACAAACAAGCACATGTTTTAATACAATCAAAACCACATTCATGTTTTATAGTCAGGTTAAAAAAAAATGAACGTCTATAAAAAAACGTCTATAATCCCCAATAATAACTCCTGTATAGCAGTCCCACAGCATTCTGACACTCGAAGAGCTTTTTACAGTGTCGGGTATAATGTTTTGTGTGTTTACATAAATTAATATGGCCACTGTGTAAATTCACAGTACAGTTAGGATTTTATTGCCACATTATATCATTGTGATAACATGATTTCATTGCTTTTATTATTAGAAATACCAAAAAATACACAACTGTAATAACTACAGCAGTCGCCATCTTCAATCTCATACAGTATGTTGTAGTGGTATCCCATTTAGGGGTAAATTTTGAAGCCTTTCCCCTTGGCACTCTGTTTCAAATATTGGGATTGGGCCTTAGTTACCCCTAATAGCCTTGGTTCTCGTGTATATTTTAACCAGTCTTTGTATTCTTTTACAGCACTATTGAGTTGGACATACCTGAAGTCTCAGACTCATTGACTGATCAAGAGAAGAGTGAGAAGGTTTCAGAGGAGAAGAGTGAAGCTACAGAACCCACTCAGAATGGCCTGGACTCCACTTGTGCCTCTTTACCGTCAAGCCCTATTGAACAAAGCAGACCCACTGAGACTATGAGGTATTCTTTCTGCAGTTCACCATTATTACCATTAGGTGGTGTAACATTCTCAGTTTACATTCAGAAGTGTTCAGTTACTAAATGTACAGTAGTTAACACAGTATAATCAGACCTCTCATATTAGCAATGATGATATAACAAAAGCTTATTTGCCATGCCAAGCCAAACAACTAGCCATTACGTACAAACAAATGATATAATATTGCATCATTCCTCTAGATCAGGGCTGCCCAAACCTTTTCTTATGAAGGGCCAAAAACCAAACTTGATTGAGGCTAGTGGGCCAAAGGTAAAAAAAAGGTTGCCATAGGTAATTTTGGAATTTATTTAATAAAATTAAAAAAAAAATGACAAGAAAACATTGCTTTATATGAACTAATACAGTATTTTTTTTACATTTTATTATGAACTTGTTACAGCAAAAACAAAACATTTATAACAGAATTAGGTCACACTTTACAATAAGGTTCATTAGTTAATGTTAATTAATGCACTAAGATGAACAAACAATGAACAACACATTTACTACTGTATTTGTTCATGTTAGTTAACGTTAGTTAATGAAAATACAGTAGTTCATTGTTAGTTCATGTTAACTCATGGTGCATTATAATGTTAACAAGCACGGACTTGAATGTTAATAATGCATTAGTAAATGTTCAATTATAATTGATAAAGGCTGTACATGTGTTGTTCATGATTAGTTAATATTAGTAAATGCATTAACTAATGAACCTTATTGTAAAGTGTTACCCAGAATTAAACTAGTTTTTGCCTTGATTTGCTTGCCAATGTCTTCTGCATACAGTAGTCCTCTATCCGTGGAGTGACAGTATTTACATTTTAAAAACTCGGATTTAATTACAACATTTAATTGAAACATTTAATTACAGTTTGCTTTTTTGTAGCTCAGCAATAAAACTAACACAAATGTTTATGTCAAATTAAAAATGACGATCTCTTTGTTAAAGACATTCACCCTAACCCTCTCATTCTCATTCTCCTCTTAGTATGGTGGGCCAAATCAAAGGTTACAAAGGATCCTACTTTGGGCACTTTGTTTCTAGATTAATGTTGTCTTACCCTCAAAATGTAGGATTTCACACAATTACTTCATGTTATCCCAACACAAATAGTTACACTTAATTGTTTTTTGCAAACGTAATTGAACATAAAACAGTTAAGTTATACCCTAAATAACCCTTAAAGAGTTGTGTTGATTTAGCTCATTATAAATTAGTTTGAAGAAGTAGCAAAACATTTATTGAGTGCTTATTGAAACAGTGTTAAATTCTTTGTCTACTTTCTGTGGTACTATTATTTATGTGATTTATTTATTATTTGTGATCAGGCTATTTTGGTTAAGTATTTATTCAGTTGTTTTTACAATAGCTAAAAAAAAGATAAACTCATTCCTATCATTCTTATTTTGGGAATTTGTGATTGAAGTGCATAGTGACCTTTGACATAGTTTAAGATATCTGGGATGGCGACATTTAGACAGTCTGAACAGTTCCTCTTCTTTTGCTCACTACATTTTATAGTGATAATAAGCAGAAATGTTTTTTTAGGAAACAAATTGTCATAGTATGACTAATACAAAAAAAAAAAAAAGCATGTGGCACTTAAGTAGTTATCATATTTTAGGGCTGGGCGATTTGGCCTAAAATCAAAATCTCGATTAATTGAACATTTTAACTTGATTACGATTAATGAACCATTTGCCTTCATAGTTCACAAACAAGTTTTATACAGTAAATATGCTCGCAAATTACAAGTCAGAGATTTTTGAATGAAGGGTGCATTGCTTGATTTTAAAATAGTTGACGGGACGTCACACTTGTAAACACTCACTCCAACGAAGGGCTCTCTGCTGTCCTTCGGCTCTCCACGCTGCCAACACTAACAAACCAACCATTCACACAATTTCCACAACGCGTCATCACAATGTGTTGGTCAATTTTTGAGAGGTGCATGGGAATGCGACTGCGTAAAGGCTGCACCGGACCATACGTGTGCTATTGATGGAGCGGGGTCACGTGACTCCATACACTGCAAGAGAAATATTTGAAAAAATTAACCTGGGAAAATTAGATCGATTGTAGGTTCTGAATGTCGATTTTCGATTTAAAGTTTTTCGGTTAATCGCCCAGGCCTTTTGTATATTTCATATTTAGTGCTGAGAATGAGTACACCTCTCCTGCCCTCTTTTTAAAATTAATATTTTCTACAGGATGCTTTACAGTAATATATTTGTCAGGGTATCTGTGGAGTTTTAAAAAGTCTTACATTTCAAAAGAATAATTTTAGGCCTTAAAAAGTCTTTGACTGATTGACTAAAATATTGTCTTGTAGATCTAAAATCAATTTTCTTTTGTTTTTGCACTGTAAAACCCAACAGTCAACTTTATCAATTGAAATGAGTGTAGAGTGTGAACTCAAAATCCACTGAAAGTTCATTCTACTCATTTGAAAAGAGTTTTGAACTCAGTGTTGAAGGTAATGAGTTAATTAAATACTTCATTACTTCAACTTAAATGGAGTAAGTTCACAGTACTCAAATATATTTGTTTTTTTATCTCAAATGGTTTGTTGCAATCGCTTTCCTTAAACGGTTTGAGTTCTCTTCATTTATTGGGTTTTACTTTGCTCAAATTGCTTCATTTACTAAATTGGATTAGGTTCACAGTACTCATTAAAATTAGTTTTTGAACTTAAATGGTTTGTTCCAATCAGTTTCCTCAAATGATTTGAGTTACCTTAACTTATTGGGTTTTACAGTGTGTAAAGCTACCCAATTATTCCAACACACATCCAGTCACCAACAAATACAAGTAAATAAAATTAACAGAATAAACAGTTTGTTGCGCTTGCATGGCTGGGCGATATGGCAAAAATGCAATGTTGATAATTATTTTCTATATTGAACTTTAACAATATATATATCAAAATCAGTTATTGCTTCCAGATTTAAAAGAGTACACCAGCAGTTACTGAAGTATCAACACACTTTTAGGTTTTTTTTTTTTTTTAGGTGTGATTGGCTCTTAGATCAGTATAGTGTAAAATAGCCCAGAGCTTATCATTGTTATTGACATATATATTATCACGATTCGATATAATATCGTCCATTGGTATTTATTGACCGAACACCATTGTCAATATCAATAATAAAAAAGGTTTGGTATGTAGTTTCGGTATAAAGCAATATAGTTTTATTAAAATGTAGCTTGCATGTTAGCATGCACCTTGGAAGCAGTCCCTAATAAGCTTAGGGTGTCAGTTCCAATGGAGGCGCATGTGCGCCGTGCACGACATGCACATGGGAGCGACGTGCACATAGTGTGCAAGTGGCCCGCATGTAATGTGCGTACCATTGGCACACTATAAGCATGTCTCTCCCATGTCCATTTTCCAGGTACACCTAGTTGAAAAACATCTAAACTTTTCTGAATGCCCCGGGGGCACTGCGATTTATGTAAGTAGAACTAACCAATCTGCTTCACATTTTGTATGGAATATATACATTTCAGTAACGACTAAGTACCTCAGACAAGCACAGGGCATCCAAACACTGCAGTGCTTTTTACTTTTCTCCATAAAGTTGCTTCGGAGCAGTAGCAATAGTTTCTCCATTTGTAATCCTCTGACAAAATGGTCGCCTATTTACGAGAGACGCTATAGAAAATGGTGAAGGAAAGCACGTGCCACGCTGGTCACTTTAGAAATAGCAACACACGCAAAAGTGAGGTGATTGTAAATGAAAAAGGATGTAAGGGAGTTGCCTGAGTGGCTTTTTGGTTTCTTTTCTTGTGCATCCCAGCCCCTAGCTCCCCATCTGAAAGATTTTTAGCATGGGGGTAATGTAGTCATCCAACTTCACAATTAGTAATGTTGCAGTATGTATTTGAATCCGGATGGCTGGTTCCTTTGCTTGAAAGCTCAAATGTGATGATCATAATTAGTAGTGTTTACAGAGTTTGAGGTTTACTGTATCATTATTATTTACACCTTACAGATGTTGATTTACCTTTACCATTGCACACACTTTAAAACATTTTATTTATCAAGTTTAAGAGTCTCTTGAACACTTATGTTATTTTATTATAAAGAGATCAGATATTTTGATTAAATATTTTAGTTTTTGACTTAAAACTATTTGCCTTAATAATGTTGGTAAATTAAAATAAGGCAGTTAAATAAAAAAATATATATTCCTAAATGGATTGTTAAAAATATTTTAAAATTATCGATATTGAATGATATAAAACATGATATTGTGATATTATTTTTGCAATATCGCCCAGCCCTAATATGTATATACTAGGGTCTGCTTGTTTTGACACATTATTTAAAATATGTGGCCAAGAAATAGCTAATTATAATTTTATGCAAATCATTTGTTAGGGCAAGTACATTTTTTTCTTATGGGCTATTAAAAAATCTTTCGTGTTTATCCCTATATACGTCTAAAATGTAATTCTTTATGGTCGTAAAAAGGTCTTAAAAAGTCCTAAATTTGACTTTGAAACCAGCAGAAACAAACAAAAAAAATTGTAGGAATGCAGTCCAATAATTATTATGCCAAATTTAATATGTTGTGGGAAAATAGTCAACACACTTTTAATTAACAAGAAAAATCAAGAGGAACATAAAAAATATCAAATTTAGTTTAAGTATTATAGTTTATTAGGTCACACTTTACAATAAGGTTCATTAGTTAATGTTAATTAATGCATTTACTAACATGAACAATCAATGAAGAATACATTTACTACCGTAATTGTTCATGTTAGTTAACGTTAGTTAATGAAAATACAGTAGTTCATTGTTAGTTCATGTAAACTCATGGTGCATTAACTAATGTTAACAAGCATGGACTTGGATGTTAATAATGCATTAGTAAATGTTCAATAATGATTAGTAAATGCTGTACATGTGTTGTTCATGATTAGTTCATGTTGGTAAATGCATTAACTAATGAACCTTATTGTAAAGTGTTACCGTTTATTATATAGCATGTAGTTTTTTTTTTACTTGTTTAAATTTAAATGTATTATCTTTCTATTCCTAAATATGTTTGGTAACCAATCTCTTATTTTGATGGATATAACTGTTTAATAATATGGTTTTGTTTAAATGCACCAAAAATTATTGGCTATATTCACTGAGAAATTATACAAATTTGAAATCGTCAGTAAATAATATATAAAGAATAGTTTTTAAATTAGTATTAAAATCTTAGCTTTATTTTATTGCATTTTTAAACACTAGTATTATTTAGTTTAGTCAGTCATATTTGCAATATTTTGGGGTCTGAATAAATAGAAAAAGTATTGAAAAATATAAAAATGCTATTTAAAATACATGATATGAGTCAAGTACATATTGATGTTCTAATCAAATTAATTTTATAGTTATTTTATATAAATGAAAAGCACATTAAATGCAGGTAATACTTATAAAAACGTCTTCAATGTGTCCAAATATGGGTGAAATAATATAATAATTAGGGGGCCGGCAGGGTAGCACATTGGGTAGATCTGTCACATCACATCAAGAAGGTCAATGGTTTGATCCTCGGCTGGGTCAGTTGGCATTTCTGTGGAGTTGGCATGTTCTCCCCATGATCACTTGGGTTTCCCCCGGGTGCTTCAGTTTCCCACATAGTCCAAAGACATGCGTTATAGATGAATTGGGTGAGCTAAATTTTCTGTAGTTTATGAGTAT
Source organism: Danio rerio (assembly GCF_052040795.2). NCBI lineage: Eukaryota > Metazoa > Chordata > Actinopteri > Cypriniformes > Danionidae > Danio > Danio rerio. The sequence goes on from NC_141044.1 coordinate 10,906,042, forward strand.
GAATGAGAGTGTATGGGTGTTTCCCAGTGATAGGTTGCAGTTGGAACATATGCTAGATAGCAGTTAGCAGTCAAGTTAGCAGTTCATTCTACTGTGGCGACTCCGATGAATAAAGGGACTAATCTGAAAAGATAATGAGTGAGTGAATGAATAATATTTAATTATTAAAACAGATATATTCATATAATTGATGTAAACAAGCCTTTACTGTGAAGTAGTGTTTGATCAACTTGTTTTTCTTCACCAAAATTGGCACTCAGTCATTTTGTGTTTACAGTGATTCTGTTGCTGTAGAAGACACTGAAGCCAAAGCCGAGGTTACAGAGTCGAGCATGGCAGAATTACTGAAGGAAGTTGTAAAAGATGTTGCAGAGACTGGACCTCAACAAACTGAAGAAGAAGAAGAAAAGGACAAACAGGAAGACGAAACTAGTGTTGCCCGGGAAAATGAAGACATTTCCGACACCCCAAAATCAGAGACCATTTTCAGCAGTACCTCAGTGGAGGTTCAGGTCATAAGAAAGCCAGAAGAGAATGTGGAGGAAGTGCAGGAGGCACTAGATGAGTATGTGTCACTCTTTTATTTAGTTTTTCCAGCTGTGGTTTCGGAAAACACATGGTCAGATAATGTCTGGACACCAGATAGTTCACCCAAAAATAAAGATCATCATTTACTCTGCCTCATGTGGTTTTAAACATTCATGACCTTTATTCTGTTGAGCGCATGCTGGTTGCTGTTACTCATAGACTTCCATAGCTGGAACAAAATAAATAAATTCTATAGAATTCAATGGGTGCCAGCAATCAGCATTTTTCAAATAGGCAGTTGAAGTCTGAATTATTAGCCCCCCTGTTTATTTTTTTCCAATTTCTGTTTAACAGAGAGAAGATTTTTTTCAACACATTTCTAAACATAATAGTTTTAATGACTAATTTCTAATAACTGATTTATTTCATCTTTGCAATGATGACAGTAAAAATATTTTACTAGATATTTTTCAAGACACTATTAAACAGCTTAAAGTGACATTTAAAGGCTTAACTAAGTTAATTAGGTTAACTAGGCAGGTTATGGTAATTAGGCAAGTTAGTGTATAATAATGGTTTGTTCTGTTGACAATCGAAAAAAATAGCTTAAAGGGGCTAATCATTTTGTCCTTAAAATGGTGATTAAAAATTAAAAACTGGTTTTATTTTAGTCAAAATGAAACGAATAAGACTTTCTCCAGAAGAAAATATATTATCAGAGATACTGTGAAAATTTCCTTGCTCTGTTAAACATAATTTGGAAACTATTTAGAAAAGAACAAAATCAAAGTCTGTTTTTTATCCAACAGAAGAAAGATACTCAAACAGGTTTTAAACCAGTGAAGTTTGAGTAAATGATGACAATGATGATATTTTTTGGTGACCTATTCCTTTAATTGATAATTAGATCAAATTAATGGATAAACTGGAGTATCTTCAATCCTCTTAAGGCTGATCCCTCTATACCATATTCTTTACAACCTAAAAACTACATTTGTTTTTCAACACAAAGAGTTATTTAAGATTTGGAAGCCTGAGTTTGTTTTCAAATGTGTATTAATTAATTTACATCCCTTATATACGACTATATATATATATATATATATTTATTATTATTTTTTTTTTATATATGTCAGTCCTTTTGTGCCAATGCCACCAAAAAAAAACAAAAAACTCTGAATAGATCTATTTAGATGTTTAATTAGGAAAGCTTTTGTATTACAATTTTTATTTTATTAAAAATTTAAATATTACAACTGTAATTGTGCAGTGTAGTTTTGCAATTTTAATTTACGTTCATTTAATTTAATGAATATATTTTTTTTTAACTTTTGGCAATAAAATGCTGTAGAGTCTAATAAAATTATAAAATATGAAATGTAAATCAATCAACACTTCTGTAGAACATAAAATATAGATTTTACACTCACCAGCCGTTATTATTAGTTACACCTTACTGGTTGGACCCCCTTTTGCCTTCAGAACTGCCTTAATCCTTTTTGGCATAGATACAACAAGGTTCTAGAAATATTTCTGAGATTTTGGTTCATATTGACATAATAGCATCACGGAGTTGCTGCAGATTTCTCAGCTGCACATCCATGATGCGAATATCCCATTCTACCACATCCCAAAGGTGCTCTATTGGATTGAGATCTGGTGACTTTGGAGGCCATTTGAGTACATTGAACTCAATGTCATTATCAAGAAACCACTCTAAGATAATTTGTGCATTTTTCAGACTATTCTCTGTAAACCCTAGAGATGGTTGTGTGTGAAAATCCCAGTAGATCAGCAGTTTCTGAAATACTCAGACAAGCCAATCTAGCCACAGCGACGTTCAAAGTCACTTAAATCAACTTTCCTCCCCATTTTGATGCTCCGTTTGAACTGCAGCAGATCGTCTTGTCCATGTCTACATGCCTAAATGCATTAAGTAGCTGCCATGGGATTGGTTGATTAGAAATTTGCGTTAACAAGCAGTTGGTCATGGTGTACCTAATAAAGTGGCCGGTGAGTGTAAATTTAAAATATTCGTCCTTGTGTGAATAAAGCTATTAATCAGCCTCTGTTAAATCAACAAGACAATCATAGCTATAACTAAACAGACTAATGTTTGATGTGTGACTGATAAAACAAGGAACTGATCTAAAAGAGCTAAAAAAAATCACTTTACACCGAGTGTAAAGTCTTGCCCTTCATGATGAATCATTATCTGGATGTGATTTCATGCACGTTGTACATAAATATAACAGTTTAGCTCTTCATATTAGACTACTCATGACTGCATGTCATAGTGGAAAAAATATGCATGACAGTTCCTCTTTATGTTGTAGGAGTGCAGATCTGTATCTGGGAGCTGAGGAGATTGAAATGGGAGCCAGCAATAACAAGCCATCCAAACCACTGCTAGAGCTCACAAGTACACAGATTCATTTATGTCAGAAATATAGGAATATCGTGCTAATATTGCTGTTTGGGAAAGTGATTAGAGACAGTCAAATCTATGTTAAAATCTGATAACTTTCCTTTTTTCTTTTAGTTCCTGGTGTCGAGACCAGATGTAGCTTAGCATCAGCTGTGGACATACTGGCCTACAGTGAGCGAGAATGGAAGGGGAGCACAGATAAAAGTGCTCGCATACGAAAGGTGATCTAACTATCTTTTTTTCTGTGATTTGATGTATAATTTATAGTATATAAATATGATCATTATTTTAAATAAATATACATTGGTTTGGTATTTTGCAACGACACACCAATCCAAAATTGAAGAACAAGTGCAGATGGAAAATGACTGTTCCCAGCTTGTGCTAGTCATCAACTATTCACCTTTTTCTTTTGTCCTATGGTGCATTGCTTAGAATACGTGATTTTCATTAAACTGTAGATAATCAGTGAATTGGGTACAGTGTTGACATTATGCTCCTTATAGTTCACGCATCTAGTATTAAATAGCCCCTATTATGCATTAAAAAGAGTCATATTTTGGTTTGGAGCTCCAACAAGAAGGTGATACACATGCAAGGTCAAAATTACTTTCATTGTCTTATATTATGCATTTATTTTTACCTAATTATCCCAACAACTCCCATGTGATCAAAGGCTTTTATTCTCATAAACCGTGCGGACGTGAATGCGTCTGACTGCTCTGATTGGCTAAAGCAGACGTCTCCATCAGCGCATTGTAGATATGCACGCGCTCTTTCCGGCAATCATCCTTCTGCGTTCACACAGCACATAATTCCGGGAAATTATCGGTAATGTTACAACTTCTTTGACATCTGCCATCTCTTACTTTATGCTGTGCTCTTCAGGGCCATTTCTCCTCTGTTTTTGAGGTGGTGTGCATGAGTAATCCTTTTATATGTCTGATGTTGTCCAAACATAGTGAACTATGTTTGATCAAACAAAAGAATAGTGAAATATGAAAACAATGATCGGTCCCTGTGGCTTGTACAGCACCTCTCATCAGTTGGAATACAATAACTTTTGCATAGACCTGTGGTGGCTAACCCTGTTCCTGGAGATCTACCTTCCTGCAGATTTCAGTTGCAACCCATATCAAACACACCTGCCTGTAATTATCACATGGTGTTCAGGTCCTAATTAATTGCTTCAGGTGTGTTTGATATGGGCAGCAACTGAAATCTGCAGGAAGGTAGCTCTCCAGGAACAGGGTTGGCCACCCCTGGCATAGACTATGGTAGAGACATTTTTCTTTTTTCCTATGATTACAGACATGTGCAGGAACCACCAAAATTAATTACAGCAAGCTAGAGCACACAGAACCTAAAAGATACACTTTCAAATTCGAGTTTATAAAAAAAAATACAAAAAGCGCCTCTTTTTTAGGTGTTTATTATAACACAGTGTAACAATATGTTACAACAGACAACATATACAGTTATTTTAAACACTTTCAATTATGTTTTATGAAAATGGTTTGCTTTAAAATTATACCAAATTTTTGCATTTACACCTCTGCATGTGGATTTGGGAAGCTTTTAAATTTGGGTAGGCATAATCAAGGCGGAAATCCCAAAATAACAGCAGAGTTTAACTGGTTAATGTGCATTGTTGGCGCGTTGCTATTTTGAAGAACTAAAATAGGCTAAAAGTCCATAGGTCTGAAGTCTAGCGAAAAACGCGTTAGTTATACGCATATGCAGGTCCAAAATGCTTACACATTGCTCAAGACAAACATGATCAACAATACACAAATATCTTTACATTTGAAAAAATAATAATTAATGTTATAAAAATTGTTATTCTCTACATACATATAAAAAACAACTCCACCTCCATGCCTTCTTCATCTCGTGGGGCTTTTTTTCAGTTTACTTATAACAATTAGCTTTTTTATAATGTTATTATAATTAGCAGTATTATTTATAATACTCCAATAGCTGGTGTGTGGTGAGCGCACTGGCGCCGTTGTCCTGTGGCTGCCGTGGCATCATCCAAGTGGATGCTACACACTGGTGGTGGTGTGGAGAGACGCCCCTCATGATTGTAAAGCGCTTTGGGTGTATGGCCATACACAATAAATGCTCTATATAAAATACACATTACATTAACAAAAATACATATTACATTTATTATAAGCATATTTATGTTTGTTTTATTAAAAACCTATTTAGATTTGTCCACCTGTCAGGTATTGGAGACGTATTCATCACCATATGGGGCATTAAAATAGGATGTGTGTTTGGATATTACTGTTTTTTGACCACACTTTGTTATTATTGTTCATTTATTTGTAGAACTGAATTTAGAAATAGTTTTGAAACAAATCGTTGTGCTTAACGAACTTAATTAAATATGTATGCTAATGGATGTCTTCAGTGGAGTGCGTACAACACTGTTTCCTTATCCACGAAAGTAAAGTTGTAAAATAGAGTAAAAGGAAAGTATAGAGGTCGAATGAAAGAGACTTATTCGTTATCCTCGCACTGCAGTTTTATTGCTAGTGAAGTGTTCAGTTTTTCCTTTTATAAAGTATGTAAATAAATAAATAAATAAATAAATAGCAAAGTAACTCTTAAAAGGAACATGAGATAAGACTGATTGGTTTAATACACACCCATAACTCATGAAGCGAATAAGCACAACCTTGTTAGACCATGCATCAGGGTGCAAAGCATATTTTTCTGTCTTTAAAGTGCTAAGTGCTTAATGCTTTTGCGCCATGCGCTTAGGACTTAAAATGCGTCTAGATCATTAAAATAGAGCCCAGACAAGGAAGAGTGCACCTTGCATTTGTTTCGTACAGATTACAAAACCAGAGAACAATTGTTTTTGATGTATTCGACAAGTATTCAATGATAATCCAGCATGTTTAATGACCCAATAGCAAAGCAGAAACTTTCATAAAAAACACACTGATCCAAGACCCTCTTCCAGAAAATAGTCAGTCTTTAGCGATTGTTAATTGACTCCATTAATAGAAGGCAGGGCTTCCTCTGCTAGAGCATCCATACTGACTATTGCATTTTTACCTATTAAAAAATTAAGAGTAACATGTCTTGTATGTTCTATAGTCTTTGGTTAAGTATGGATTGTTTGTTGTGCAACCAGAATTTTGAAGTGATTCATTTTAATCTCTTTGATTATAAGTTCTCCAACCAGGAAGTGTAACCTCTGATTTGAAACAGTAGTCGTGTAGGCCCACACGGAATCTGCGCGCACAGAATTTCTGCAGATTTTTAGCCCATCATTAACTCTGTTTATTTACTTGAGTAAATGTGTAAATCTGCATTTATTCAGTAATTTATTACTTTTTATTTATTATATTAAGGTTTTAGTTATAATACTCCGCTGGATACTTCCAAAATAATTCCTCAGAAATGCGCAGATTTTTATCAAAATTCTCTGCAGAAATAGCAAAAATAGCCCTGGTCATGTGCCATTGCCAGAAGTTACCAAGAACTATTTGTATTCTTTATTAAATTACCTATTATTTGTATTTTAATGTCTACCCCAACCCTAAAACCAACCATCATAGTAAAAGTATTGTTCATATTATTTAATAAACTAATCATTATACAGTATTTTTTGACATCTACTCCTACCTCAACCCTCACAGTACTGTAAAAATATGAATTATTGTTGTACAGCATCACATAAGTTATGATATATGTGATCTAGACTTGTCATGTGTGGCAAAAGATGGATATAGTAGGCTTCTGATGTGATTGTAAAATTTTCATACAATGTACATGTAACTACTCCATTAGGCCAGAATAGATTCATATGGCTCAGATATACTGTATAGACACATTTTTTAGCAGTGGTAAAGTAATTACTAATTCAAAACAAGTCTAGCTGGATGCAGCCAGAGACAACAGTGAACTACATGCTTTGCCTAAGGGGGAAATAAATCTTTATATCAGTACGTGACACACATTTGTCATTCAAAAAGGGAGTGCTTGCTTATCATTTTAATGTTGAACTCTGTCCTAATTCCAGAAGGTTATTGTGAATCCTTGGAATTCTGTGCTAAGATGGCGTAAAGTGAGAATGGACTTTTGTTTTTATATCTACTGGACTTTCTCGTTTTCTTACTTTCACTGCTGTCACTGTCACTTCTCACTGTCGCTCTCACCATCATCAGAATCTGAACATGCCACTTCAACATGCTCAGTCCCCAAAAATTGGACTTCATGTGATGGTGCAGAACATGACGTACAATCTGAGCAACAGTGGCCTTAGATTGGTGATATTTCAAAGTAGACAGGAAGGGGTTCAATAGTTTTAGGAGAACTTTGATAAAAGGCTTTGATCCACTTCAAATGTTGACTGCTGTAATCCTGGCTGTGTAAAAAAAAAAAAGTGCATCCCATTTAAGGATGCATGCAAATGTTGACTTGCTTGACTATGTTTGTTTCAGGGCTACAGTGAGATGTCTCATAGCTTCAGTGGTCTGAGGAGAGTCAGAGGCGATAACTACTGTGCCCTGCGTGCTACACTGTACCAGGTGCTGGCAACCAGCACAAACATGCCCACCTGGATGCAGGACGAAAGCTTTCTATTGGTAAGGAGACCTGAGGATTCTTATGGAGCTCAGTTGATGTCTTTGAATGTTATATTAGGGCTTATTCATCTTTGGGAATGTGGCCAGCTATGGAGTAGTTGTTTTTTAGTAATTTCATTTTTATTATGATTATTGTGATTGTTGTTGTTATTATTATTATTATTATTAGTGGTGGTGGTTGTGGTAGAAGTAATATGTACCTAATAATAATAATAATAATAATAATTCCTTACATTTATATAGCGCTTTTTCTGGACAGTGCTGGAAGTGCTTTACACATTGGGCTGAATCTCCTCATCCACCATCAGTGGCTACATGGCTAGAGAGAGCAGAGAAAACTGCTGTAGTGAGATTTAACAAATGTAATTCTCTGGGTTTTCATTGGCAGGACAGTGCATTATCTATGAGACATTAGCCCGTAAATAAAGGAGCACAGCACTTTTAAACTCATTTCTAAAGTTTGACCGTTGTGTTTTACCATATTTGAATCCATTTAGCCAGTCAGTGGGTCTGGCAGGAGCACGATTAGCTTAGCTTAGATCATTGAATCAGATTAAACCATTAGCATCCCATTCGAAAATTTCAAAAAAGATAATTTTCCAATTTAAAGCTTGACCCATCTGTAGTTAAATCTTGTACTAAAACTGACGGAATATGAAATGTTGCTATTTTCTAGGTTGTTATGGCTAGGAAGTATCCTCTCATTCTGGCATAATAATGAAGGAACTTTGCTGCCATACCACAGGGTAGTTCTAAAATGAGCCCACTTTTTGCAGTGGAGTGTTCTATTAAACAGAGATTTTGTTGTAGCAGAGAAACATCTTAATTTACCACTGATGTAAGAAAATACAGTGCTGGACGAATATCTGCAATCCCCCCAACCCCCCCAAGATTACAAATGCTTTCTAGCTCAAATTCTCAGCTGCGAATTATTCTTACAGTTGCCAGAGAGTATTGAAACTCGGGAGCATTTGATTGGTGGATGGGTGTTTCCCCCACAATGCAAGTTGGGAAGTGAGGAGAATTCTGTGGAGAAGCTGAAATATTATTTGGATCTTCTTAAAACTCAGGTAAAGCTCTGTTTTCTTGCTTTTATTTAGAAATGCCTAAATAAAATGAATGTGTTTAACACCAACCTTAAAATCGCTATGCACTGCCACTAGTTTAAGCTCTAGTTTTAAACATTTGTTAGCAAGAACTAATTATTTAAAATATAATCATTTTGGGCATCAAGATTATTTTTGTCCGCATTTTAATAATTTAGTTAAAGTTGTTGTTTTTTTTTGTTGATATTATTATATAATTTTAATCCAGACATGCTCAATAATGTTTATTACTGGTGACTGGGCTGGCCAATCCTGGAGCACCTTGACTTTCTTTGCTTTCAGGAACTTGGGTGTGGAGGCTGAAGCATGGGAAGGAGCGCTATCCTGCTGAAGTATTTGCCCTCTCCTGTGGTTCGTAATTTAATGGGCAGCACAATGTCTTGATACCTCAGACTGTTGATGATGTCATTCACATTGCAGATCTCTTGCACGCCCCCATACTAAATGTAACCCCAAACCATAATTTTTTCTTCACCAAACTTGATTTCTGTGAGAATCTTGGGTCCATGCGAGTTCCAATAGGTCTTCTGCAGTATTTGTGTATGATTATATGCTGAATGACTTTATTCAATGTTATTATTTCACCCATATTTTGCCATTCTGTTTTTTCATATATATTTTTAAGCGTTGAAGTGTAAGTAAATAGGTAATTAAGTAAGTAAATAAATAAATAAATAAGAGATAAAAAAACATCAAGGCGGTTATCTTTTTTAATAATGTATGTTTATTTCTGAAATCACTTTAGACAAGTAAGAATAAGTAAATGAATACACTGGAACGTACAGTGTAAGATGCATTTTTTTCAGTAGGTTGTACTGTACATAACTTCACAACAACACACCACTCACATATTAGAGGATTAGTAGACTGTTAGATTAGGGTTAGTCAATAAATAAATAATGCGTAGCACGATCGCCTCACAGCAAGAAGGTCGCTGGTTCGAGCCTCGGCTGGGTCTGTTGGCATTTCTGTGTGGAGTTTGCATGTTCTCCCTGTGTTCGCGTGGGTTTCCTCCGGGTGCTCCAGTTTCCCCCAAAAAAGTCCAAAGACATGCGGTATAGGTGAATTGGGTAGGCTAAATTTTTCTGTGTGTGAATCAGTGTGTATGGATGTTTCCCTGTTATGGGTTGCAACTGTAAGGGCATCCGCTGCGTAAAACATAATCTGGATAAGTTGGTGGTTCATTCCGCCGTGGTGACCCCAGATTAATAAAGGGACTAAGCTGAAAAGAAAATGAATGAATAAATAAATAAATAAAAAAGTCATACTTTTATCATTTTTATAGACAGTAGGACGTCTGTTAGGAGTTCAACAAAATCAAGTGTTGGCAGATTTTAAGCAGAAAGTCTAGCAATGACTTGTTTGTGAAATGTAGTTCCAAAGTTACATAAATGTAATAGAATGTGGAAAGGATGTGAAATGTGAATGTTTTATCCAGTAATGTACAGGTCTTTATGGAGTGCTTAATTCTGATTAGTCCAAGTACACTACCTGACAAAAGTATCATCATTGATCTCAGTTGTAAGAGCAACAAATAATAACTGTTTAATCATCTGTTGAACTGCATCCCCATCATCACAAACACTGCAGAAGACCTATTGGAACCCACATGGACCCAAGATTCTCACAGAAATTAGTCAAGTTTGGTGAAGAAAAAAATCATTATTTTGGGTTTCATTCAGTATTGGGGCATGTGAGAGATCTGCAGAGTGGATGACAACATCAACAGTCTGAGGTGTCAAGACATTTGTGCTGTGACATGACAAACCACAGGCGAGGGCAAATTCTTCAGCAGGATAGCATTCTTTCTCATACTTCAGCCTCCACATCAAAGTTCCTGAAAGCAAAGAAGGTTTGGCCAGCCCAGTCATCACACATGAACATTATTGAGCATGTCTGGGCTAAAATGAAGGAGAAGGTATTGAAGATGAATATAAAGAATCTTGATGAACTATCGAAGTCATGCAAGAACGCTTTCTTTGCCATTCCAGATGACTTTATTAAGTTCTTTGAGTCATTGCAGAGATGTATGGAGGCAGTCCTTCAAGCTCATTGGAGTCATACACAATATTCACTCTTTTTCCACTGCACCCTGACTTTATATTCTGTACAATACATTATTTCTGTTGAGTGACAAGACTTCTGTCTATGCAAAGTGAGACCTTACTGTACTAATTAAATAATTAAAAATCAAGACATGATCAGATTTTATTTTGGTAAAATAAGCATAATGTAGAAGGGCTTTACCTTTCATATAAGCCCCTTCACATACCAAATGATCAACTTAATAGAAGTCAAGTTATTATTTGTTGTTCCTAAAACTTGGATAGGGGATTAGACTTTTGTCTGGTAGTGTACATAATCCCCTACTCTAAGTCAATTACAGTTTTGACAGAACTTTGTGTGGTTATGAAAGTGAAAATATCATCAATGTTACTTTCTTCTCATGTATTAGTGTCTTTATGTTTTGCATATTCAGTGGAGAGCAGCAGTGGCCTGTGAGAGCCCAGAGGAGAAGCAGAGTCTCTGTGAACATGTGTTTCAAGGTGGAGATGAGGAATATGGTCTCCTGGAAGCACTCAAGTTCCTGATGCTGGCCAAAGCCATTGAGCTTCATCGTAAAATGGTGACAGATCAAGAAGTGCCTGTGTTCTGCTGGCTTCTCTTTGCCCGCGACACATCAGAAAACCCACAATCCCTCCTGGCCAATCACCTGAGCCAGATCGGCTTCAGTGGAGGAGTAGAACAGGTATGACCGCACCGGCAAACTTAATGCAGTCTGTACAGCTTGTAATAATAATCCTATTTTGTTGTTTCTTGTCAGTTGCACATGCTCACATAGAACAATCTCAGTTGTCAGTAATGTTGCTGGATAGTTTGACTTTGTACAATTGTTAAGAAAACTCAGATTTTGATTTTGAGGTCATCAGTTTGTTTGGGGGCAGCAAGCTGCATTCACGCACGTGTGGTGTATGTCTTGTTCCAGAAAGAGTATGTCTCGTTCCGTGTGAGTCTGGTTCCAGAAAGATATTCCTTTTCTATCTTAGAAATCAATTTTTAACAATAACTGACAAATACCATTACTGGCCACTTTGTTAGGTACACCTGTTCAACGGCTTGTTAATGACAATTTCTAATCAGTCTATCACATGGCAGCAACTCAATGCATGTAGACATGGTCAAGACAATCTGCTGCAGCTCAAACCGAGCATCAGAATGGGGAAGAAAGGTGATTTAAGTGACTTTGTACATGGCATGGTTGTTGGTGCCAGACGGGCTGGTCTGAGTATTTTAGAAACTGCTGATCTACTGGGATTTCCACGCACAACCATCTCAAGGCTTTGCAGAGAATGGTCCAAATAAGAGAAAATATTCAGTGAGCGGCAGTTCTGTGGGTGCAAATGCCTTGTTGATGCCAGAGGGCAAAGGAGAATGGCCAGACTGGTTTCAGCTGATAAAATGGCAACAGTAACTCAAATAACCACTCGTTACAACCGAGGTATACAGAAGAGCATATTTGAATGCACAACACGTCTAACCTTGAGGCAGATGGCCTACAGCAGCAGAAGACCACACTGCTAAAAACAGGAAACTAAAGGCTGATTTATACTTCTGCGTCAAACGCCCGCGTATGCTACGGCGCTGGCGCATAGTCCTTCGCCGTGGCCGTCGGCGTAGCTCAAAAAATGTAACTACACGTTGCAACGACGCGTAGCGCAAGGTCTGTGATTGGTCTGCTTGGTAGCGCTGACGAGTCTGGGCGGGACTGAGAGCCATGTGGAGCAATTGTTTACAAGTGTGGAGTCCTGTGAAGTAGCTCCGGATGGAAATTTTTGTTTTGTGTTTACCTCATAGTCAAAGTTGTTGCACGTCCGCCAGTTCTTGCCTCAAAATGAGCGAGTTTGAGCCACTTGTACATCCCGGAAGTGTTCAGGAAAACAAAACAACAGCGAAGAAACTCGACACAGAGAAACATTTACAACTCACTGCCAACTAGCGTTGCGGAAGTGTTAATGCAGACCAACAGAGACAGTGCGCAGAAGTATAAATGCACAGCTACGCGCGTTGCATGCGCCGTGGGTTACGCCGGTCACTTGATGCAGAAGTATAAACCAGGCTTTAGGCTACAGTTTCTCACAGGTTCACCAAAATTGGACAGTAGAAGATTGGAAAAAACATTCCCCGGTCTGATGAGTTTTAATTTCTTCTGCGACATTTGAATGGTAGAGCTAGATTTTGGCATCAACAACATGAAACCATTGATCCGTCCTGCCTTGTATTAACAGTTCAGACTGGTTGTGGTGGTGTAATGGTGTGGGGATATTTTCTTGACACACTTTGGGCCCATTAGTACCAATTGAGCATTGCATCAATGCCACAGAATACCTTTATGACCTGCTGCCTTTATTTATTAAGCTTTATATCTGCATTCCCCCAACTAAACAAGGCATCTGTATATGGATGACTGAAGAAACCCGGTCCTGCAGTATTTCTCTGAAAGTGGAAGGAACATTTTGAAAGGGTATCAAGCCACATGTCCACCAAAGCATTTTTAAGCTGCTGAAAATATCAGTGTTTTCTGAAAATGTACAACTGAGAGCAGTCCTGTAGTACACCGTTTAATGAGACACTGGGGGAGATTAAATATCCACAGTGCTGATTTCTGTTTAGTATTTGTACTGCCCTTTCTCCACTGGGATTGGACCGCTAGCTCATGACTTTTGTTATTCCGATTGAGTTATGTCTGGTTACAAGTGGATTTCTTGGGTTCAAGTAAGCCAGGGATGTCCAAACTCAGTCTTGGAGGGCCTGTGTCCTGCAAAGTTTAGCTCTAACATCCTTCAACACACTTCCCTGGAAGTTTCTAGTATACCTAGAAAGATCTTGATTAGCTGGTTCAGGTGTGTTTAGTTGGGTTAAGAACTAAAATATGCAGGACACCTGCCCTCCAAGACATAGTTTGGACACCCTTGATGTAAACAAAGCTATTGTTTGTCCTCAGATCACAACATTTGTGGCACTAATTATGCATCACTTGCATTATCTGTCCACAAAGGAAGTAAATCTTTTTGTGAACCAATACTGATTTAGCAAATCATTCCTCTCCTTTTTACATGATCTAAACCCCAGGTGTCAAATCTTGTCAGCTCTGCACAGTTTAGCTTTATCTCTAATTAACACATCTGATCTTTATCACATCTGATTAAACTAATTGAGTCCTTCAGGCTTGTTTGAAACCTACAGGTAAGTGTGTTGAAGCAGGGTTGGAACTAAACTGTACTGAGCTGCGGCCCACACGGAACTGGATTTGACACTTGTGATCTAAACCATGCGTAACTTTTGCAAAGTTAGAGAAGTTTTTAGGAAAAATTACTTGTCTTGGGTCTTTAACCAGATTGTTTTGGGCTTGTACTCAGCCCTCACCGACTGTTGTAAATCCGTAGATGTGGTGAAAGCCTGCATAGCTGTAAGGGATTAAGAAAGGTGGGTGGGTGAGTGTATCTTTTAGTTGACTTAAATTACCTTTGAACACAGGAGAATAGAAATACCCAATATGTACATTTATTTTTTGCAGGGCATTTACCTGTTAACAAAAACAGCCATCTATTTGTATGCTAAATCATTAAAATAGAGCCTACTTGTACCTTTTTGGTTTACTAAAGCGTGTTCATGTAAACAGGAAAGCAAGTCATCACTGCAGTTTAGAGTATGAGCGAGTGTGGTTTGTGGTGTGTATTGTTCTTATCTGTGTTGGATGAGTGGCCTTGGTGAGCTTTGCTCCAGATTCCCCCCACCCTTTTTGCCCGCTCTGAATCTGGTATGGTCTTCATTGTCTTTTGTGTCACTTGATTCCGCAACCCTGGATAGTCCTTTTTCTTGACACAAGTGACAAGTTTCGGGATCAATCAAAGAAGATCTTTGTCCTCTACTGCACCCTCATCTAACAGCCTCTGTTGCTCACTTCTTGTAAACTTTTATACAGGGTCACAGCACCCTTATGTAGCTTTTTCTCATTTTTGTGCCAGACTTTTGCCCCAACTTGAGCATCAGCACTCAGTCTCTTGCAAAGTGGGGCTGAATTCCTGGCAATACAGTTCAAGATCTGTAGCTATTTTTTCTTTTGAGCTTTTGGGATGAGACAAGTGTCTTACAGCCTTTTTAAAAATGTTTTTCTTGACCATAGGCAAAAAAAAAAGGACAATTCTTTGGGGAAGCGCCACTTAAACCATTGGGGAAAAAAAAAAAAACATCTCTGTTTTTCTCGAGTTCCTCTTCATTTTAAGTTACCCAACTTCATTTTTCTTCTTTCCAAAGAGGCAGATCTGGTTGATAAGATGTGCTTCAGTTTTTTTTATAGGTAATATGAAGGATGTTGTTGTGGAAGCTGCTTTGGTGGCGCGTTTTGCTCAGGCTGTTTGTAAACTCTGGCTTGGCTTGTGTTGAGCAGTGGTGGTGATGCAGATGTGATGTTACGATGGCATCAGCGACGACAGGCACGTAGCCAGGGGGGATTTAGTTGGTTCAGAAGACTCACCCCTCACTGACAAAGGTCCAGAATTTGTCCCAAACGTGAGCTCATTTGTCCTATTTTGACTGCTACCCATTGAAAAAGGCTTAAGACCAAGCGGAATCCTGGTGTGACTTCAGCTAATCGGTTTTGACCAATGCAAACAATAATTTTTTCAAGAGTCCAACATTCAGCTGTGCAAAAAAATATCTGACACATGCAAAGACATCTTTCCCTACTGTATTATTTTTAAATGGAGAAAAGATTTGACAAGTAACTTTTATTCTAAATCTGGGACATTATTCTTGAAACAAAAATGACCAGTAAAAAAGTGTAAAGCATCAAAGCGACTCATATTAAAATCAATTTGAATACTATTTTGGCTTGTGTGTTTATCGGTGAATTTTCAGATGAACTACAAGAGATGCTAGAAAAATTGTGAAGCTCTACATTATTAGGCTGGCTTGTGTAGCAAGCCAGACTATTGTTATCCTATTTTTCTTCTGAGACTAAAAATTAAACTCTATCTCCTCCTAGAGCTTTCGAGCTATGACCACCAAACTCACACCAGACCTCCAAACTGGTCTGACTCGGGTTGCTATATCTTTTCGGACTGATCCGACTTTCGGTTTTCCGAAAAACGTCCCGGGACCATCGGAAAAATCCCATTGACTTAACATTGCACCAAACTTTGTGAGCTCATAACTCTACATCAGACTGTCGCACAGACTTTGAACTGGGCTCATTTAACTCAGACTACCAAACTACCTATAACTGATGAACTTTTAACTTTCTAGCCACACCCCTAACAACCAGATATGGCCCCCTAGCAACGGTCCCATAGACTGCCATTATAGAGGTTCAGATTGATATCGTCATGCTGCAGTGTGATAGAGACATGGGTGTTGCTTTTAACTGTTCATACTGGCAAGAAGCTTTGATACATCATCAGTCTAAGCTGTCAATCAACTCCATAGCAACAAAACAGACTAATCTAGCAACGATATAACAGCAGCTATATCTATCTATCTATCTGTATCTGTCTGTCTGTCTGTCTGTCTGTCCGTCTGTCCGTCTGTCCGTCTGTCCGTCTGTCCGTCCGTCCGTCCGTCCGTCCGTCCGTCCAGTAACATGCTAATTCAGGCTAGAATCATGCTTACAACATGTTAATTCATGCTAGAATCATGCTAGTGACATGCTAATTCATGCTAGAATCATGCTAGTGACATGCTAATTCATGCTAGTGACATGCTAATTCATGCTAGAATCATGCTAGTGACATGCTAATTCATGCTAGAATCATGCTAGTGACATGCTAATTCGTACTAGAATCATGCTAGTAACATTCTAATTCATGCTAGAATCATGCTAGTAACATTCTAATTCATGCTAGAATCATGCTAAGTCATGCTAGAATCATGCTAGTAACATTCTAATTCATGCTAGAATCATGCTAAGTCATGCTAGAATCATGCTAGTAACATGCTAATTTATGCTAGAATCATGCTAGTAACATGGTAATCTATCTATCTATTATCTATCTATCTATCTATTGTCTGTCTATCCGTCCGTCCGTCCGTCCGTCCGTCCGTCTGTCTGTCTGTCGATCTATCTATCTTTTCATACTTTTTAAAACTGTTTAAACTAAATAAACTATTAACATCAGACGTTCACAAGCCAGCCTCAAAGTTTGTCCTCAAACTTTAAGAATCTAGTTATTATTATTATTAATATGGTTTATATATGAAATGACCAAATTCTGACTGAGGAAAGTGAATTGTGCTGGCCGTTGGCCAGTTTGTTATTTGCCTGTAAATTAAAATAGGCTACAGTTTTTAATTTAAAACCTTTTATTTAATGATATTTGATGAAATAAATTTGTATTTTAAAAATAAATATATCACATTTTATTATTCTAAATATTTAGGAAATAAATTTGGTTATGAAGACCATACGACAGGCTAATTCAGCTAAAACAGTGCTTAAAATGTCACTTATATTCAGTATTTATATTTCATAATTAAGTAAAAAATAGGCAAATAACTGCAAAATAGTCAACTTTTTAAGAAAAAAAGAACCACTCCTTTCACCAGGCTGGCTACAGGCCTGGATGGTAATACCAGTTTTTGGTTTCGACTCCTGGCCAAACCAATACCAGCAATTTAACCTTGGCCCCTGCAGTTTTCTAATAGGACTAAGACAAGACAATTCTGAGCAGCATAATCTGTTTTTAAACCCCAGTTAACATTCTTTACTCCAAACTCACCTAATAACTTTAGTCAAATGTCTAAAATGAATCATTCTGTGATATGATTCCATAATTGTGTGATTACTGGCAAAGTCCCTTTAAGGCAAGTCTTTTAATTCGACAGCCATATTTGAATTGCCTTTTGGGCAGTATACTCAGGCATTCTGTCTAAATAGGGAAACATCAATTCATTTATTTTTTTCTTCTGCTTTTCCGGGGCCGGACCGCGGGGGCAGCAGTCTTAAGAGAGAACCCCAGACTTCCCTCTCCCCAGACACTTCCTCTAGCTGCTCCAAAGGGATCCCGAGACATTCACAGGCCAGCCGAGAGACGTAGTCTCTCTAGCGTGTCCTGGGTCTTCCTTGAGGCCTCCTCCTGTATTCAAAAACTTGTTCTTTTGGTCATGACCCAAAGCTTATGACTATAGGTGAGAGTAGGAACGTAGATTGCCCGTAACACAAACCAAAATCCTACTCCGTTCATAAAGGGACGAGACAGCCCTTAACAGAGTGCCTCTGATTTTAAAGCCATGAAGAACAGTTGATTCATCTGCGGATCATTCGTATGTCAGCTCATAAACAGACCAGCTGATCTTCGTTACTTTAAAATGCTCCAGTGTCCGTGTATCTGTAGTTTACACTAAGTGAACAGCAGTGAGCAATTGATGACCTTTAAGGCCAATCACAGTCATTTCTGTTGAGCACGAGAACATAACAGCAAATGTTTAAGATCGCACTCGATAGCGCTCAAATGTTCAAAAATTTCAGTACCGAATTCCAGTATCATGACTACTCCCAAGAAACAGTTCCCCTCTACCTTGTGGGATTTGTGAGAGACTTGTCCTTGCCTCACAAAGTCAGGGAAAAATCAAACCTTAAATTTCCAAATCAAAACCTAGCAAATGTACCCTTTTAAACAAACTGGAATTTCAAAATCAATCACAACATTTTCAACTTGCTAACTTTGATTCATTGAAATACTGACAGATTTAGCCCTTGAGTGTCAGTCCCTTTTTGGTTTTAGTGTTACATGACAATGCTTTCAGCCAAAATTTGGAAGCGTTTTGCCTGTTCAATTACTTGGTGCCATTTTTGGGAATGAAGACATACATTTAAAAATGGGTTTCAAAGTCGATGTTTTTGAAAACGCTGTCATTGATGCATCCGTATAAACATCCAAAAATGAAAGTCTTTGAAAATAATGACGTCACGTCCATGCACATAGTAAGCTGTTCAGGGGTCTGTAGATTACAAACAAACATACAAAATCGCACTATATTTTATCCTAATGCATCATCAGCAAAGTGTGGGTTTACTTCACATTATTCCCAAAAGTAGATACCCATCTTACACACATGGCAAATTATACATGGATACAAGCACTGAGCCGCTGCTGACACATTGTCACTTCCCTGTAGGTACTGTTTATTAACAAGCTGACAGTACAAATTCTGATGTGGCATACACAATACAGCATTTTTTGCCTGTTTCTTGGACATATGTAAGCAAGCATGAATAAGAAAATAATATGATTAAGGTGTTTACATGAGCTGCTTTTTGAATGTTCCATTCATGATCCTGTTTTACATGTTATAGAATATAATTTGATTAACTTCGTTGTGTCATCACGCTATCCACAATTCCTCTGGAGTTTCATGTAGTTTTGGATCTTTCATTTTTAATTTGCGGACTTTAACTGCAGTTTGACACTTTCATATCCATTCGGGAACATTTCCTGCATGCCCCCATGACAAACAAATTATTAGATGCAAGTCTGAACTGCTTGCATAGTGTTGTTTTAAATGTGTCTGTGGTCATTTACTGACTCGGTAGGTGCAGAGAATAGTGTCAAACAAATAGTGTGTTTAGACTATCCTGTCGCAAAATGCAGTGAAAAGTCCAACATGATGGTAATAGTTTGATTGCAGTGTTTACATGTCTTTACTGCACTTCAATTATGCCACTAAAATCCGCATACTCCACATGTCTTCATTTGATTTCTGTTTAGTCTGAATATGACTTTAGTCAGATAAAGGTCGTCAAAAATCACTGTTTACATGGTGGACTCTTAATCATAGTACTGTCGATTAATGTTGTCCATGTAAATGTACTCATTGTGTCCGTGAAAACATTCGAAAATGAAAGTCTTTGAAAACGATGATGTTACGCGCATGCATAGTAAGTTGTTTAGGGGTCTATATATTAAAGTCATTTGCAAACAAACATACAAAGTCATGCTCATGCTCAAATTTTTCCTAATGCATCATCAGCAAAGTGTGGGTTTACTTCACATTATTCCCAAATAGCAGATATACATCTTACACACATGGCAAGTTATACATGGATACAAGCACCGAGCTGGCAAAGACACATTGTCACTTCCCTATAGGTACTGTTTCAAGCATTTGCGTTAATAGCAGGTTTGGCATGCTGTCCCGGGAGAGAACCCTGAGCTCAGAGATACTTGAGCCCAAGGCTCTCACCCAGTCAATAGGCATATAAGGGGATGCAAGATCAGGTAGGTCTTGAGAGCTCCCCTTAGAAAAGGAAAAGGTAGGGTGTAAGGGGGCATTCTTTCGAAATGAAGGTAGAGCAGTAGGGAAACAAACGATTTGGAAAAAAAAAAAAACAGTACAGGGTTTTTTCCCTACTTAATACTATATACAGCTCTACTGTGCTGCTGTGCAAATAACAAAAAAAACAAAAAACAAAAACAGAACCATAGAAAACATAGCTACATTGTCAGAGTAAAAAAGAAACACTTAAATAGTAACAACAAAAAGTTTGTAGGTTTGAAAAGAACCACATTGAATGTAAATATGAAACATGATATTTTATGTCACAATTACAGTGTTATAAGTAATCCTGTACACTACAGTTGTGTGATTTATAAACAATTAAATCAGCTGTATATGTTTTAGTTACACATTTACATGTATTGTGCACAATTATTAAAGATATCTAAAAAAAAGTCTTTCATTCCACGTAAAAAAAATCCTACACTTTTTCTTTTCTTTCGTTTTGGCTAAACTTGTTTTACTAAATATTAAATAAGGAGATGAAAAGGAATAGACTATAGATATGAGAAGCAACGAAATAGTTTCAGAGTACTGTGATGAAATGCTGGTTAAACATATAGATGTAAACAGTCATTATAACAGACCAGAACGCAGGGCTAAATGTGTTATAACGTAAATGTAAAGAAGAGAGTGTCGTGTAATAAATTCTGAAGTGAATATGAGGTGGTTTCACTTTCGAAATGCAGTAAAAATTCGTCCCATTTTAGCTTTTTTAATTCTTTTGAACACATTCAAGTGCTGCTTGTCAATTTGACAAGGCTTCTATGTTTGTTCTTGCTGTCAATTGCGGAATAATTGATCGATTAAAGGTTTCTGATAAACCGTTGTGGCAGCTTCTGGCGCTGTGATGTGCGTGCACTCGAGCAGGATTCATATTTGTCCGTAAAGTCAGATTTCGATACAAGACCAGTACTGCATGTTCCTCCATGTCACATCAGTGATGGGTCGTTCTTGATAGAATCGTTCATTTTGAACAAATCATTTGTGTGTTTGGAGTGAGTCATTCATTTGTGCATTTGCACATTTGTGCAAGCGGAGCTCGCTTGCTCATTGTTACCAACTTAGCAATTTTGTTGCTCGATTTAGCAGCTTTTAACACTACCCTAGCAGCTTTTTTTTTTTTTTTCAAAAAGCACCTAGCAACAAATGTAGCAATTTTTAACATTCATTTGGCTACTTTTAGCAATTTTTAAAAAGTGACTCAAAAGAGCAGTGGCTGTTGGCTTCACTTAGTAGAGTACTTGCTCTAGTAGAGTATTGTTTTTCATAACTGTTAATTTACTGATATTTGTTAGCACATATAATTGTTGGTAATTTAGGTAGCAATAAATTCCAACAGTGCTATAATTGTCACTTTCACAAATGTGTTATTTTTTACAAGTTAAAAAGAGTAAGTACACAAGCTGTGATTGTTTAAAAGAATGTAACTGTTTCACATTTAAAAATAAAAAAGTCTTATAAAGAAAGTGTTTTACTTTTACAAATAGTATACAATAGTCACAACTATTCACCTTATTCTTCGCCGACGAGCGGGCGCAGCCATTTGAATCTTTAGCTCGAGACTTCCGGTCTCATTCACTTCCATTCATTTTTAGACATTAAAAACTGCTTGTTTCACTGTTTGATGTTGCAAACTGATATTTCCTTCCACCTTCCTGCAGATTTCAGTTGTAACCCATATCAAACACACCTGCCTGTAATTATCACGTGGTATTCAGGTCCTAATTAATTGGTTCAGGTGTGTTTGATATGGGTAGCAACTGAAATCTGCAGGAAGGTAGATCTCCAGGAACAGGATTGAGCAACCCTGTTCTAAGACAATCACGAAAACAGGCATTTTAGAATAAGGTCAATATGTTCATGCAAATCTGAATGGACATATTTCAAATAATCTTTTTGCTGAGATGGCCAGTCAATTTGAGAAAACAGTAATTATTTTGTATACTACATAAAGATGTAGTTCTGAGTTGTGATTACGCAATGATGCCATCACGCAAAGTAATATGTCAATAAGAACCTATTTATTATGCATCTGGATGTAATGTCTTAATATAATACACGGCTCCTCTGAGAGTAGAGACATGACAGGCTTACGCTTGTCAGATACTACGGGGTGATGTCACTGATATGCGAATTATTGCATGACGTAATCTGGCAACGGTTTGCTACTTTTCAATGAAACTAGTTAACAATACTGCGCTTGCTGCCTTAGAGTGGTCTGTTTCTCACAGAATGCACACATGTGGCCTCAAACCAAATCGATATGAACAATATTAGATAATACCTCATCACGTTGGGGAATCATATCGATATATCCCCAGAACTTGATATACCGCAAAGCCCAAAGTGTGGGTTAGACCTTTCTTTTGGAGGCAAACAAGCCATTTTTGGGACTGTAGCCTGCTTACGGCATTCAAAGATGCAAAAAGCCACAGCTCTACACAGTTTATCTTTAACCCTGATTAAACTAATTGAGTTTTTCAGGCTTGTTTAAACCTTACAGGTGAGTCTGTTGAAGCAGGGTTGCAACTAAACTCAGCAGGGCTGCAGCCTTCCAGGAACTAAGTTTGATGCGCATCTGGATTCAGCCCACTTGATGATCATACAGAAAGGGAGATACAGAGTATGCAAAGATTCATCTAAAGAAGGGTGCCCAAACTCTGTAATGTTGGGCCGGTGTCCTGCAGAGTTTAGTTGCCAACCTGCCAGTACATATGCTGGTTAATGCTTGAGTAGCTGTCCAATTGGGGTTAGAGCTGTACTCTGCAGGACACCATGTATTTACATCTCGTTTGTTCCTCATTTGACATATAATAATATATTGTTGTTTTAGTCCCCTGAAAGACAACAAACCAAAATCTAGTGGGGGGCTAGGGGGGAGCACATTCTATGATTGATTTATTATAAGGGACCCCCAAGCATTCAAAAAAATAGGGTGAAATATTTTTTCCCCCTAAAACAAAAATTCATGCCATAGAGCAGGGATGGGCAAACTCAGTCCTGGAGGGCCGGTGTCCTGCACAGTTTAGCTTTAACTTTAATCAAACACACCTGCTAATAGATTTCTAGTGATCTTGAAGACACTGATTGGCATGTTCAGGTATGTTTGATTAGAGATGGAGCTAAATTATGCAGGACACCGGAACTACAGGACCGAGTTTGCCCCCCCTTGCCATAGAGGGTTAAATTAGAAAACTGGTTGAAATGAATGTATTTTTACTTTGTGTGTTGTAGGTAGAGATGTTTCTGCTGGGCTATGCCTTAAACTACACCATTCAAGCCTTCCGTCTGTACATGACCGACACAGAAGAGTTTGTGACGCATTACCCAGATGACCACAAGCACGAGTGGCCATGTGTGTGTATCGTCACGGAGGACGATCGCCATTACAATGTTCCCGTCAGGAGGACTGTTCAACACCAGCACAGAGATGATTCCACAATGACCTAACGGCAGACACTTCAGAGAGCAAAGCTGATCTACAAAGTGGCATGACGTTTTGTTTTCTGATTTGATCCGTTGCTCATGCAGTGAATGAACACGAAGGGAATTTACAGCAATCTACCAAGATCAAATTGCATGCATAAGTGCTCAGGTTTTTTCCCCCCCAAATGAATCACAGAATGAACATCTGTCTGCCAGGAAACGCTGTGATGATTAACACTGGTTAAGAAAAAAACAAAAAAAACCTTACTGCCTTTCTACTGTAGCTATGATCTTTTTTCCCCCACTGTTGGAAATTTCTTTTAAAAAAAAAATACTAAAGAGTTTACAACAATAATTTTAGAGAATTTTAATTCAAAAGAATGTATTGTGGGTTTAGTAAGGGAAATGAGATAATGGTATAATTACTGTAAGTCAATTAGTTAAATTTTCTATTATTTCAATATATAAAATTTCTACATAAAAGTCACTGGCATGGATTCTGCAAGACTCATTCTGAAAGCGTAGCCCTATATAAGAAGCTTGCGAATTATGTAGCCAGATGTACGTATGGCTGTATTTCATCTTAAAAACGAACGCAATGCGGCGGTATGACGCTGTTCCTTTTTGCGACTACCAGCTGACCGCTTATTTCTGTATGGACTGCTTTCCTGTGGTGGAATTGAGATGCATAGAAGAGTTGACTACGACGACGGCGTTCGAGTCTGGTAAAGAACGATTCCAGAAAGCGGGTAAGACAAAAACAGAAGCCAAAAAAATAAATAAACAAGTAAATAACAGGGTGAGAATATAGTGAAATCTAAAAACCTGATAAAAATTAAGCAAGGACCTTTCTTTTTCTAGATTGCTTTTTAAAATTGTCAGTTGGGTTTTGGAAATGGGGTGGGCGGGTCAATCGGTGCTTTTAAAAATACTATTGGTTCGGTTTAGGGAAGGAGAAGTGTGGGTCAGTCGATCCATCACTTAGTCAGTTTGTCAAACAATCAGTCGACAGCGGCCTCTGGTGAATTTACGCTTAAATAGCATGCGCAAATGGCACTTGCGAAATAAATTTGAGATCCTAAAAAAAAGTGTATCTCTGGTAGATTTACATGAGAACAGCAGGTGCGAATAGCACTTGCGAGAGAAATTTGAGATCTGAAAAAAATACACAGCATCCTCTGGTGAATTTACTTGAGAACACCAAGTGCGAATGGCACTTGGGAGAGAAATTGAGATTGAAAAAAGCATACACAGCGTCTTCTTGTGGATTTTTGTGAGAACAGCCAGTGCGAATGGCATTCGCAAGATAAATTAAAGATCTGAAAAAGCGTACACAGCGTCCTCTGGTGGATTTACGTGAGAAGAGCAGGCATGAATGGCACTCGTGAGAGAAATTCAAGATCTGAAAAAGCATACACAGCGTACTCTGGTGGATTTACATGAGAAGAGCAGGCACAAATGGTACTTGCTGAGAGCTCAAAAAGCATACACAGCGGCCTATGGTGGATTTACGCAAGAGCAGGCACAAATGGTACATGAGAGAGAAATTTCAGAGCTCAAAAAGTGTAAACAGCGGCCTCTGGTGAATTCGCAAAAACAAATATAAAAAAAAAAAAAAACAGCTCCTGGAATGTATTTTGCGCACTCCAGAAATGTATATAGCGGTACGTTTTCAGAATGAGTCTGGCTTGGGATTGTGGCGTTTACAAAACAAAGACTGTCAAATATCCTTAATCATATTTTTTTTATACTTTTTAATCATAAACGGACACACTGCGACAAATGTCTAATACTGGTTTTGATTGACACTGCCATGTAGGGGTGTGTGATATGTATTGTCTAAGATCATAATTATTGTTTTAATGTGCAGAAACATCAATCCTTTTCTAAAAGCATTTACTCAATGCTGATGCCAACTAAGAGTGCCACCATTAGTTATAAACATCTAAATCCCATACAGGAATATTTTTGCTTTCATTTTTAAAACATACCATCTAAAGCACAGATGTCAAACACAGTTCCTGGAGAGCAGCTCTGCACAGTTTAGATCCAACACTAATTAAACACACCTGATCAAACTAATCGAGTCCTTCAGGCTTGTTTGAAACCTACAGGTGTGTTGAAGCAGGGTTTGAACTTAACTCCAGGAACTGAGTTTGACACCCCTGATCTAAAGAAGTATCGCAAGCAAGAATCCCATTTGCCAAATATCAGAATGCAAATCTAACTGTGATATATTGAGTTCATACAACAGTTCAGTAAAATGTTAATACTGAGATTTTTGTCAGTGAAAACAACAGTGTTTGGTTCATGAATGAAATCCGACTATTCATTATTAGTCAGTAGCTATGTTTACACCCAAAGTTACAAATTAAATTTATGCGCAAAACTGCAATGTCTCATAAAAGACGTTCGAATAAAGCAGTTTCCATCCGATGAGTTAAAGAGAACAAATTCATCACTTTTTTGCGCATTTCCAAAATGTATGCTCATCCTGCTGTTACATGCACAAATCCAAAATCCGCATAAAAATAGGTGGATGGAATTCTAGATACTGATAATAACATCCATTAATAATATTCTATACAATCCATTTTAAACAAATCACTTGAAGTAATAATTCTTTGATTATTACACATTAAAACAGACTCTCTGTCCCTACTGCCAGTCATTATTTCTTATTTATTTATTACAGGCCTAAACCAGCACACATTTAGCAGAGTCTTTAAGGGGATTAAAGTACCATATAGATTTACAGAGTATATAATATATATGTAGACAGTAATCAACATATGAAGTGGATTATAAATACGTTTACTTCTACAACATGACTGTTGTTGAAAAACAACTTTGATGAAAGGTTTACACACACGCACATACATGAATAATGTTATCATTATTGCACACCCCTACATTTGTTACTATTGTTCTGTTGAGTTTACATCAAACGCAGAAGACCGCTTCACTTGCTTTATTTTGATTTTCACCTCACAAATTTACCATTGGAGTTCAATAATTTGAATTTGCGTTGTCGTCAAGATTGAGGCGAATTCCATGCATTTGGCATGGTGGCTGAGAGAGCTTAACATGCTGCAATTTATGAAAACGCATGCAGTTTCAAAAAACGGCATCAAATTGAGGAAAGATCACAGCATACCTGCTGCATTTCCTCACAACGCAAACATTTCACGTAAATGCACAGCATTTTCTTTTAATGCAAACATTTTACGAAACATTTTACTACATTCTCAACGCAGACATTTTATGCAAATGCACTGCATTCTCACAACACAAACATTTTACGAAAACACGCACTCACAACGCAAACATTTTACGTAAATGCACTGCATTTTCACAACCAAACAATTTACGAAAACGCGCTGCATTTTCTCACAACGCAAACAATTTACGAAAACGCGCTGCATTTTCTTACAACGCAAACAATTTACAAAAACGCGCTGCATTCTCTCACAACGCAAACAATTTACGAAAACGCGCTGCATTTTCTTACAACGCAAACAATTTACAAAAACGCACTGCATTTTCTCACAACGCAAACAATTTACGAAAACGCGCTGCATTTTCTCACAACCCAAACAATTTACAAAAACGCGCTGCATTTTCTCACAACGCAAACAATTTACAAATATGCGCTGCATTTTCTCACAACGCAAACAATTTACGAAAACACGCTGCATTTTCTCACAATGCAAACATTTTACAAAAAAAAAAGGCACTGCATTTTCTCACAACGCAAACATTTTATGTAAATGCACTACATTTTCACAACACAAACAATTTACGAAAACAACATTCTCACAACACAAACATTTTATGAAAGCGCACTGCATTTTTTCACAATGCAAACAATTTACAAAAACGCGCTACATTCTCACAACGCAAACATTTTACGAAAACGCGATGCATTCTCACAACGCAATCACATTACAAAAACGCGCTGCATTCTCACAACGCAAACATTTTACGAAGACGCTGCATTTTCTCACAACACAAACATTTAACGAAAACATGCTGCATTCTCACAATGCAAACAATTTACGAAAATTTTGCATTTTCTCACAACAGAAACATTTTAAGAAAACGTGTTCTCAGAATGCAAACATTTCACAAAAACGCGCTGCATTTTCTCTCAACACAAACATTTTACGAAAACATGGTGTATTTTTTTATAACACAACGGAAATGTTTCAAGGAGACAATAAAATGTTACAGAATATTAAAATAAACAAACAGAAAAACTCGCTCTTCAAAGATCACCTACAACTTCACTGACTAGTTACGCCACAGCGGTGTCAATTATATTTTTGGGTCCCCTTGACACTTTTCCATTGTGATCCATTCTTCGTGTGTTGTTAGACAATGCAGCGCGTTTTCATTAATTGTTTGTGACGTGAGAAAATGCTCTGCGTTTTCTAAAAATGTGTTTGCGTTGTTACGATTTCCAGCACGTGTGCTGTCAAACCGATGAAAATCTTTTCTCAATTTGCTAGCGTTTTTTGTAATTGCACGCGTTTTCATAAATTAAAGCACATTAATCGCTCTCAGCCAACCGTGGTACATGGTAAATGCGTTTGCATTGGCTTTGTGTTACTTGCACAGACACAAATTCTGCATTTGGAGTGAACCAAGTATTAATCTTAAATTTGAGCAGTTAAAGTCTGACTTATGTTGAAACCATGTTATGTTTACGTGTTCTTAACCGACACCGAAAGCTACAATAATGTGCATCAATCTCATTAACAGGCAGCTGGTGGTACACAAGGATGCCAAGAAGACTTCAAGACTTCTTCATAGTTAGCTCATTTTGAAGTTAAGCAACTACTTGCACTTTTTGTTGTTGTTTTTTGTTTTCTGCTCATCAGATTTTTGTATTTATGAATGACAGATTAACTCAAAGTATCTTTCATTATCTTTTCAACATACAAGAAAAAAAGATAACCATTGGTTATGTAAAATGATTTTTCAAGAACTGGAAGACATCATTTGAGAAAATATGAATAAAATATTATGATTTACTTGAGTCTCTAACTTTAATTAACACGATACGTAAGAAATGAAACAGAGAACAGCTTAAGCCCAACATTTGTTTAATAAACGCATTAATCCATTCATAATGTGCTTAGTTTACTTGCATCTGCATATACAAGCACCACTTTCCTCAAGTAAAACATACAGTAGTTTTGATAGTTCTATTTAGTAAGTTGACAAAATATGTTGAAAAATCAAGTAAATAGCTGAAATATGGAATATAACAGGTTCTATATTTGAAATACTGGATCAGATGATTATCAGAAACGATTCATGCTTTCACAAAAGCTCAAATAAATAGTCCATGGTGTGTGTACAGTATATATAGTGTTAGAGTGATTGTCAAACCTAACGAACTCCATAACGCTCTTTGCAAAGGTACCAAATCAGAGCAATGTGCAGTAAATACAAAAATAAATCAATTGAAATATACAACTTGAAGTGATAGTTCACCCAAAAATGAAAATAAATATTTTAAAAGAAAGCTCTAACTCGCTGACTTCCATTGCAGGGAAAAAATACTATGGAAGTCAACGGTTACAGGTTTTCAGCATTCTTCAAAATATTTCCTCTTGTGTCCAACAGAAAAAAGTTTGGAACCCCTTGAGGATGAGTTTTTTCCATTTTGTTTGATGAACAATGCCTTTAAATCTAGTCTGTGCCCCCAAGTGAGTAAAATAAATCCCTCTTAAGCAAGTTCTAATTCACTTAAGATGTAAATATTTATTGTGCGTCTCAAGGCAAGAGGAAAACACATCTCGCGGCCAAAGTTTAGCAAGTAACATTTCTGTCCCTAAAACAGATTACAAGTCCATTTTGATGCATTCTTTCTCCCAAAACAAAAGAGATTATATTCAGATGCGAGTGCTTTGCACGGAACTTTGGAAGACGTCCGTGTGTGTAAATATGCAAAAAGTGCAGGAGTGCGTACTGTATGTTGCAGACATGCAAATCTGCTCCTGCTTCCTCATACAAGCAGCAGTCAATCTGACAGTTCCAGAGATTGTAGAAACAAAGATATTAATAGAACTAAATAAAGTACTTGTTATCAAAAATCCATGTATTGCTGCAAATGTCCACCTCTTCTTCAGCATATCCAAATGAAATCACTGATCTGCTCTTTCCGCTTCCTGAACACCATCATCAGAAATGACATCCAGCTCTGCTCTGGAAGCGACATCAGTGATCGGCGCCGAATTGTCCTCCACAACCACTTCTGCTTCAGGGGTTTTCTTCTGAAAACAGAAGTTTAGAAATATGGGTATTGCAGAATGGATACTGAATGTGTATTATTTTTAAAGTCTAGGAGTAATTTGATGCCCATACTCCTGATCTGCAAAGTTGCATTCACATTTACAGTGCATCCGGAAAGCATTCACAGCGCTTCACTTTTTTTTTTTTTTTTTTATGTTACAGCCTTATTCCAAAATGGATTATATTTATTTATTCCTCAAAATTCTGCACACAATAGCCCATAATGACAATGTGAAATGAAGAGTTTTTGAAATTGTTGCAAATTTATTAAAAATAAAAAAGCTGAAAAATCACATGTACGCAAGTATTCACAGCCTTTGCTCAATACTTTCTTGATGCACCTTTGGCAGCAGTTACAGCCTCAAGTCTTTTTGAATATGATGCCACAAGCTTGACACACCTGTCTTTGGGAATTTTTGCCCATTCCTCTTTGCAGTACCTCTCAAGCTCTATCAGGTTGGAGGGGAAGCGACAGTGGACAGCCTTTTTCAGATCTCTTTAGAGATGTTGAATAGGATTTAGGTCTGGGCTGTGGCTGGGCCACTCAAGGACATTCACAGAGTTGTTGTGAAATCACTCCACTGATATTTTGGCAGTGTGCTTTGTGTCATTGTCCTGCTGGAAGATCAACCCTCACCCCAGTCTGATGTCAAGAGCACTCTGAAGCAGGTTTTCATTCAGGATGTCTCTGTACATTGCTGCATTCATCAAGTTTCTTTGACTTGGTTTTCTCTAAACGTAACGCCTGGCATTCACTACAAAGAGTTCAATTTTAGTCTCATCAGACCAGAGTATTTGGTTTCTTATGGTCTGAGAGCGCTTCAGATGCCTTTTGGCAAATTCCAGGCAGGGAGTGGCTTCCGTCTGGACGCTCTACCATACAGGCCTGATAGATGGATTGCTGCGCAGATGTTTGTCCTTCTGTAAGGTTCTCTCTCTAAGAAGAACGCTGGAGCTCAGACAGAGTGACCATCGGGTTATTAATCACCTCCCTGACTAAGGCCCTTCTCCCTGATCACTCAGTTTAGATTGCCGGCCAGCTCTAGTAAGAGTCCTGCTGGTTCCAAACATCTTTCACTTACGGATGATCGAGGCCACTGTGCTCATTGGAGCTTTCAGAGCAGGAGAAATATTTGTGCAACCTTCCCCAGCCTTGAACCTCGAGACAATCCTGTCTCTGAGGTCTACAGACAATTCCTTTGTCTTCATGCTTGGTTTGTGCTTTGACATGCACTGTCAACCCTGGGACCTTACGTAGACAGTTGTATGCCTTTTCAAATCATGTCCAATCAACTGAATTTACCACAGAAGAACTCTAATGAGGCTGCTGAAACATCAAGAATGATAAGTGGAAAAAGAATGTACCTGAGCTCAATTTAGAGCTTCACAGCAAAGACTGTGGATACTCATGTACCTGTGATTTTTCAGGTATTTTTTTTTTTATTGGCTACAAAAAAAAAAAAAATTCAACTTGTCATTATGGGGTATTGTGTTTAGAATTTTAAGGAAATAAATCATTGGAATCCATTTTGGAATAAGACTGTGACATAAAAAAAATGTGGAAAAAGGGTAGCACTGTGAACACTTTCCAGATGCACTATATTTTAAAGCAGGGTTGTCCAAACTTGGTCCTGGAGGGCCGGTGTACTGCAGATTTTAGCTCCAACTTGCCTGAACACATCTGTAAGGATGTTTCTAGAAAGCCCAGTAAGAGCTTAATTGGCTAGCCCAGGTGTGTCTAATTGGGTTTGAAACTAAACTTTGCAGGATACCGGCCCTCCAGGACAGAGTCACCCTTGCTTTAAAGGATCAGGAAAGCCTTAACTAAATTTTCTAATTATACAGATGTGTGGGTGTTGAAAGTCAATGGGCTCTATGCACAACTAGTGTTTTTGAGCCAACGATAAACTTGTGGTGAACGGTTATTGTCACGATTTTTAAAATTTCATAAGGTTTCTTTAACAGCATCAATGTTGTAATGTAATTAAAATACAATCAATTACATGGGCCCTATCATACACCCAGCGCAGTGTGGCGCATGGCATGGCGCAATAGTCTTTTGGTAGTTTCAGCTTGGCGCAAGAGTCATTTTAAGGCGTTGCGCTATGCTGTTTATATAGCAAATGCATTAGCGCTCATTTGTGCGCCCATAGGCGTTCTGGTCTAAAAAGGAAGGCGTTCTGAGGCGGACCGCTGGTGCATTGCTATTTTGAGAAACTATAATAGATTTTTCATTAGACCAAAACTAACCCGGTCTACACTCCGGTGCAGAGTTGCGTTTCGCTTACGCACTGCTTAATACGCACAAGAGAGCAATAGGCAAATATCTTTACATATGAAAAAAATTAAATATTAAGGATATATATAGGATATAATAAGAATAGATATAGAATATAAATATAAAGGATTAAAATATTACAAAACATATTATTTTCTAGCCTACATAAATATGAAAAATCACTGCTTTTATGTCTTCTTCATCTCGGGAGGCTTTTTCAGTTCATTCATAACAATTTGCTTTTGTATAATGGTATTATTATTAGCAATATTATTTATTATATCCATATTTATATTTGTTTTATTAAAAACAAGCTTAGATTTGCCCACCTGTCAGGTTTCAGACCATATCGGGCACAGCATGTGTTTTAGGATATAACTCAGGTTTTTGAGCACATTTTGTTATTATTATTCATTTATTCGTTTGCTGGAAATTAGAACTGAATTTAGAAATCGTTTTGAAACAAATCTTTGTGCTTAACAAACACATTTATTTATTTATAGACTAATTGATGTCTGTGCATAAAGGTTTCCCTATCCAAGAGCGAATGTGAAAGTAGTTCCATTATCTCTCATTCTCACGCAGTAGATGCTCTGTTTAACAGTTTTCTTTTAAAAAACTGTCAACTGTTTGCTTGTGAAATGCTAATTTTTTCCAATTAGACTTACTTTGCGTCCTGTAAATAGCGAATGCGCTCTTGGCGCGACTCAGCTAGCTCTTAAAGGGAATGGGAGATGAAACTCTAATTGGTTTATTCTCAAAACACACCTATAACTTATTAAGAAAATAAAGTCAACCCTTTTAGACCAGGCGCCGCAGCGCAAGGCAGATTTCCCGTCCTTAAATGAGCAAAAACGCGTCCTGACACGCCTTGAAAGCGTTTGCGCCCTGCGTTTTGCACTCTGCGCATGGACCGTCAAAATAGAGCCCATGGACTTAAGCATTCATTTAGTTGTTCAAGCGTCAAACGAGATAAAAGTCCATGTAAATGCTACTGCAGTCAGTAGCAGCAGGCTAGCGCAGATATGGCAGGGAAACAGGGATTAAAATTGTTACATTGTGGCTCTTTGTTCTTGGTGCAGTTCGCTTTCACACAGCAACCGTTCTAAACGTACCAAAATAGCTAAAACAAGTCACGTGTGAGTAAACTCAAAACGGTTTATTTTGCAAAGTCCCGCTCAGCTGTCATGCATCCTTATTTACGTTAAGACAATGAATAATAAGACAATATAAGCAATGTGAAGACCGGGGGGTTTGGTGGCGTTTGACAGGGTGCTTGCAACGTGTCTAAAGAGCGAAGAGGGATGCGGTGGGGAGGAGTGAGATAGGTGCACCATGCATTTGAGGACTGGGAGGAAGACGCACAATTTCCGGGAGATTATCACTCATTTGCAGGCATCTGGGAGTCTCTGTGCATTTGCGGGAGACTCACGGAACTTCCAGGACACTTGGAATGTCTGGAATGACCTCCCGCCCTACTCGTTATTCTCTCTTCATATAGCCGTATGCTTATTACATATCCATAAAACACTGTGATATAGACGGGCTCGGATCGTATCACTACAATCGATCTACTCCAGAGTTTGCTTCAATCGAGCCGAGACCACCTCATTCAGGCAATCTCAGGCCAGACTGTTTTGGTGCCGATTCGAGCATGATTGCGGACCGCGCTAACTAGGGAAACAAGAACAAAAGTCTAGGTGTGAAAGCAGCCTGAGACCCACTTAATATTGTATATCTATCAGGCAGTGAGGATCACTGTTTTTTAAAGAAAGTAGATCTTAAACACGGCAGTTTTGTAATGGCAAGACAGTTCACCAGCAGCGCTTGGACTGGCTGACTAAAAATTTAAAGTCAGCGCATACTGTATACCCCATAAAGGTAGCATTAGCATCTGCTTGCTTTAATTTCATTAGAATAACTGGTTTAAAATCTAAAAGTGGTGGTGCCATAGTTTTGACCACCAGCTATCCTTAGCATGTGATGTTTCAAATGCTTCGTAGCAACAAATGATTTTGTGAAGCAATTGGCTTAATTGTGTTAAAGCTTTGCTTTTCCCATGACTGGTCTGATGACTCCTCACCTGTTGTCGATAAACATAGCAGGCAGCAATTGCGACCATGGTGGACTCTCCCACAAATCCTGCTAATAAAGACCCAACGCCAAGTGTAGCACCATGAATCCTGCAAAAAAAAAAAAAAATAGATCAGCTGAAAAAAATTAGATTTTTATGACCCTATGATTGTTCTAAGAGTCATTTCATTAGCATTACTTAATGATAAAATGTAATAACGTTGAAAGTTATATAAAAGTTAATTTGATAAGTATCATTGTCTTAATTAAATACATTTTCGATCACTAATATAGGGATGCCCAAACTCGGTCCCCTTTAGCTCCAACTTCCTTCAACACACCTGCCTGGAAGTTTTTGAATACCTAGAAAGAGCTTGATTAGCTGGTTCAGGTGTGTTTAACTTAGGTTGAAACTAAAATATGCAGGACACTGTCCCTCCAGGACTAAGTCTGTGCACCCCTGCACTAATAGTTTAACCATTAAAGGGATCGTTCAGCCAAAAATGAAAATTTGCTCAATTACTGACCATTCACTTGTTCCAAACATGTATCGGTTGCTTTATTCTGATGAGCAGTAAAGATGATATTTTGAAGAAAGCTGAAAACCTGTAACATCTGACCTCCATTGTTGTTTTTCCTACTATGGAAGTCAATGGTTACAGGTTTTCAGCTTTCTTCAAAATATAGCATTTACTGCTCATCAGAATAAAAAAACTCAAAAAAAAGTTTGAAACCACAAGAGCAAATTTATAAGCATTGAATTGAATTCAGTTAAATTTTAAAAGAAAAAAAATTGTAAGGCCCTGCGTTTTAATGTTGTGAACTGTTGCACATCATTTTAATAATAAAGCTTATTTTTTACTGTTGCTGCAGCCGTCTGCTTTAGCTGTGGAGCTGAGCCATAATCAATTCACTAAATGCGTGATAAACATAAACATTCAGAGGCATGAGAATTAATTGCTTCACAAATCATACCGAGCTGAGGAGCACATTCAGATGATATTTAAATGATACATTTAAGCATATTTGCAAGGTTCAACTATATACCAACCCCATATAAGGTAGCACGAGAAGACTGGTGATGAGCACAATGATGCGCAGAACTGAACTTGGTGCCAGCACAAACGTTTTCTTTAGCGTCATAAACCAGCCTGTCAGATGAGCTCGAATCGTAACTGTACACAAAGAAACAAGGTCGCATTGACTTAATGCAGAACAAATTAGAAATTAGAATAAAGTTACATGTCAAAAGCTCATTTTACAATTCCCCCTGAGTTAAGCAGTTGAGTTTTACCATTTTTAAATCGATTCAGCCATTCTCAAAGTATGGCTGGAGCTCTTTTAGCTTAGCATAAATTATTGAATTGGATTAGACCAATGAAGCAAGTGCAATGATATAACATAGTGCTCTTACCAAGATGGGAACTATTTTCAAGAGCTGCATAATATCATTGCTTCCATGGTCCCATAGCAAAGATAACAGATTATTACACAAGATTGAGAGTATAGTTACTAGCCATATTGGTCTACAAAATAATTAATTTTGTCTGTCTTACCACACGATGTAACTACAGAAGAATAAAGCTTTAAATAGAAAAGTCATCATCAAAACATTTTTAGAAATCTAAAAAAAAATGCTAATGGTCTAATCCGATTGAATTATTTATGCTAAGCTAGGCTAAAAGTGCTCTGGCCAGACAAGGAGACTTGCTGAATGGATTGAAAAATTGCATAACTCTGGGTGACTTAAAATGAGCCCATTTAAAAAAAAAAAACAAAAAAACAAAGTATTGCTTTAACCTTACCTGGCACAGGAAAAAAAGAAAAGACTCTCAGTGGCATGATGCAGAGCTCTGCAAAGTCCATATCAACTCCAATGACATCTACCAGGATACGCTCAGAAACATGAGGACTCCAGAAAACAATGAAACACATCTGGCAAACAGAAACACAAATATTAACAGAAGTCAAATGACTTGTTTACTCGGTTTGTCTTTGTGTTATGATGCTTTAAAACCATCTATTAGGAGAGTAAACAAGAACTTGCCACTTTATTAGGTGCAACTGCTTGTTACCGCAAATTTCTAATCAGTCAATCTAATCAGCAACTTAAAGCATTTAAGCATGTGGACATGGTCAAGATGATCTGCTGCAGTTTAAACAGAGCATCAGAATGGGGAAGAAAGGTGATTTAAGTGACTTTAAACATGTGAAACCTTGAGGCGGATGGGCTACAGCAGCAAAAGACCACACCGGGTGCCACTTGTTAGCTAAGAACAGAAAACTTGACAATTCAAACAGGCTCACTAAAATTGGACAATAGAAGATTGGAAAAACGTAGTCCTGGTCTGATGAGTCTCAATTTCTTCTACAACGTTCGGATGGTAGGGTCAGAATTTGGTGTCTATAACATGAAAGCATGGATCCATCCTGCCTTGTATCAATCGTTCAGACTGATGGTGGTGGTGTGTGAGGGGGATATTTTCTTTGCAAACTTTGGGCACATTAGTACCAACTGAGCATCGTTTCAGGACCCGAGTATCGTTGCTGACAATGTTCATCCCTTTATGACCACAGTGTACCCATCTTCTGATGGCTACTTCCAGCAGAATAACGTGTAATGTCAAGGCGTGAATTATCTCAGACTGGTTTCTTGAACATGACAATGACTTTACTGTACTCAAATGGCCTCCACAGTCACTAGATCTCAATCAAATAGAGCACCTTTGGGATATGGTGGAACAGAAGATTCAGATCAAGGTTTTGCAGCCGATAAATCCGTAGCAACTGTGTGATGATTGCATGTTAATATGAAGCAAAATCCCTGCGAATCCCTGTTTCCAGTACCTTGTTGAATTTATGCCACAAAATATTAAAGGTAGTTTTAAAGGCAAAAGGGGGACCAACGTGGTACTAGTAAGGTGTACCTAATAAAGTAGCAGGTGAGTATATATTAATACTTTAAGTTATCTTTAAGTTATCTTATTAAAGTCTCAAATTACAGTTTAATATGTTTAAATGCAATTGTGATGGCGAAGTTTATTTTTCTTGAGTCGTTTGTGTCAGATTTAAGGTCTGTGTGAACCGGAGGTTGCTTGAGTTAGAATTACATCAAAATACTTGAGTAGGCTGGGGGTCTTTCTTTTGTGCATCATTCCCTAAAGTAGAAACTACCGATAAGAGAGGATATTATTATGCAATTGCTATGGAAGCTCTCAGGTTGACATCAACAGAAGCACTACCCCTCCAAATGTGGAAGCAAATGCTCAGACTTTTATTGAAGATTACAAAAACCAAGCATTTTTGGAGTGGATTAACTTGCACGGATGTGATAACAATGTGAGCTAGCAAAATAAAAAAATGGTAACTTTTGATTTTAAGCAGACTTTTAAGCTTTACTAGCACCAACAAAACAAACAAAAATGTGCTCCATGTAAACACTCTCATTATACTGTCCCCTCGGATGTGCCAGTTCATTTTAAATGGGTCTTTATGATGAGACTCTTCTCACTCCAGCAAGAAAAGATTATACAACAATCTCACAGCAAGCCTACTCAACGCCCTGCCTACAGGCATTCCTCTCATCTGGCACAATCCAATCTGACAAAGGCCTGGCATGCCTGTGTTTACAGAGAAAGATCCTCCACATCTGACTAAGTTAAAGGCGATGGGCTTGAGTCAGATAATGTGGCCTTTACTTTGATCTTCACTGCTCATGTCTCACCACATCTCTACCCACAAATGCTTTAGTATTCTTAGGGGTTGATTTATATGACAGTGTCTTTAGCCAAAAATTATAAACTTTTTAACTCCCATTTGGTGACTGAAAATGTATTATTCTGAAAATGGGTTTCAAAGGGGAAATGTCTGTGTAAACGCTTAACAACAAGATTCTTTGAAAATGATAATGTCAAGACTTGTAGGTTTGAAATTGGTAAATCTCAGTGCCCTTAAACACTGTTCAGTTGACTTTACTAAAAGGGAGTAAAACATGGTCTTAAAATATTAAGTAAATGACATTTGTGCATATTAATAAAAAGTCAAGTCAACCTAATGGTTTCAAGCTACATTATTTATTATTTGCAGCATTTAAGCTCAATATACTGTAGATGCAAAAAATCTAAACAATTAAAATAAAATGACTATTCTATTATTTATTTCTTTAAAAAAAGAAATTTTCAAATAAAATAATTTTTAAACATTTTTTTGATGTCAAGAAATGTCAAGAAGAGACATCATTATGACAACCGTCGTGCTTGATTTGTGTAATGCAGTATTGCAAACAACTCAAAATGGAGTTTCCTACTTCTAGAACAGTTCTAGAAGTTGGATATATGACCTGTGAACTTGGGACAAATTGAAGAACTTAGCAAGACATGCAATTTGAAATCTATTGACATATAGCAGCTAGATTTGCTTCAGCGACATTAGCGCAGAGCTAATTAGACTTAACCAAAGGTGTAGTGAAAGTAGGAATTTAATGTGCTTAAAATCGATAAATGGGTTCATTGAACTCTTTTCCTGCAGTAATGAGAGAAACCGATTCTCTGCCATTGACGAGTTATATGGCAATCTGTGTTTTAGGTATATTATGGATGGGAAAGACCTAATGCATGTCTGGAGTGAGGTCCCTGACGTCAGATGCTCCTGGGAGTAAAATCTGAGAGAAAGTAGGATCATGGATAAAAATACAAGCTATACAACCTTCAATTGGCTTTTAGATCTTGATAAAGAAGAAGCAAAAATATATATATATAATAAAATAAAAATAAATAATAATAATAATAATAATAATAAAATAAATACTATTATATATATATATATATATATATATATATATATATATATATATATATATATATATATATATATATATATATATATATATATATATATATATATATATATATAGACACACACACACACACACACATTAAAAAAAAGAAAAATAACCTTTTGTTTTTTTTTTTAAATGTCTAATGGTAAATCATATTAAACGTTTACTATCTTAGGTCGGTAAGAATTACCCAAATTATTTACATTTGCTAAATGCCTGACTTATGAGAGAATTAAATTTTTTTTTTTTTTTTTGAGAATTTTTTATTAATTTCTAGACAGTCAAAATTTTACATACATTTCCTTGGTAATTTTTTATCTTTGCTTTTATACTGTATAACTTTGACCAAATGTTTCGGGTATCCTTTCACAAGCTTCTCACAATAGTTTGAAGGAATTTTGGCCCATTCCTCCTGACAGAATTGGTGTAACTGAGTCAGATTTGTAGGTTGTCTTGCTCGCACAAGCTTTTTCAACTCTGACCACACATTTTCTATAGGATTGAGATCAGGGCTTTATGATGGCCACTCCAAAACATTCTCTCTGTTGTCCTTAAAGCACATTTTAACTAATTTGGCAGTATGCTTAGGGTCATGATCTGTTTGGAAGCCCCATTCGTGGCCAAGGTTTAATTTCCTGGCTGATGTCTTGAGATGTTGCTTCAGTATTTCTACATAATGTTCTTTCTTCATGATGCCATCTATGCTGTGAAGTGGACCAGTCCCTCTTGCAGCAAAACAGCCCCACAACATGATGCTGCCGCCCCAATATTTCACAGTTAGGATGGTGTTCCTAGGCTTGTAAGCTTTCCCTTTTGTCCTCCAAATGTAACACTGGTCATTTTGGACAAACAGTTCAATCTTAGTTCCATCAGACCACAGGACACGTCTCCAAAAAATATTCTTTTCCCAGTGTAATTTAGCAAATTGTAATCTGGCCTTTTTGTTGATTCTGACTTGTTGATTTTTCCATGTTGTCAC
This sequence comes from Danio rerio, assembly GCF_052040795.2. Lineage (NCBI taxonomy): Eukaryota > Metazoa > Chordata > Actinopteri > Cypriniformes > Danionidae > Danio > Danio rerio. The sequence goes on from NC_141044.1 coordinate 10,945,941, forward strand.
AAAAGGAGGCAGTGTGTTTGAGGTTTTTCTTAAATACAATTCTACAGTTGTGCCACTAATTAACTCAAATGTTGTCAATTAGCCAATCAGAAACTTACAAAACCCTGACACCATTATCTGAGCTTTTTTAGAGGCATAATAATCTTATTGTTAGTTTTGTAACTCGACTTTCAAGAAAACAATTTCTCAAAAAAATATCTCTCTCATTTTTCTCCTATTAAGCATAACAGAAACAAAATTGATCATCCTAACTTACCTAAAATTTAAAAAATAAAAATAAATAAAAAATAAAATTAATAAAAATTAAAACCTTATTTTAAGCTAATTGCTGTCCTGTATTTGTACATCCCGATGTTTACAGGTATGCTCTCAAACAGCAAAACAAGCAAACTAAAAAAAATAAAAACTTATGCAAAAAATCTGTTTGTCATTCGGTTGCTGACAGATGTTCACTGTAAGGTGTTTTGATATGTTATTTGTACTATTATGAAACAAGAAGTAAGACAGCTGCCAAATATCTTCAGGCTGTTTTGAGTTTTTCTCCACTAGTGGCACGGGTTTTACAGTAGAGCTATACAAAAAAAAAAAAAAAGTGGGTGTGCGAGATCTACAAACATGCGCTTTTAATTTTAATTTGATCTGAACATCTAATCCATAATTACACAACACACACCTTAAAGTCAAGTAATGAAAAACAAAATGTTCAAAACTTTGAGATGGACAAATAATCTCTTTGGTTTATTCTGCTGTTTTTATTTTTTAACATATACACGTTTATAGTCACTGGTCAATTTTGCTTGTACACGATAAAGTATAACTTTCTCTCCATGTGCAACACTATTACATTTGACAAAAATAGCTTGACAAATATAAACCTTACAAGTCTACTAATAGGACAGTAGTGCAACTAAATGCAAAGGCTTCTATACGCTCATCTAATGAATGACAACACAGTGCAGTGGATTATAACACAAATATATGTTGATTAGTTTTTATCTTTTTGGCTACTTTTTAGTCTTGTAATTTTTCGGCAACAATCATGCGCTGTTCATTTATTACATAGGTGAATCAGAGTGTGTACATTCTTGATTTTCAGTCACATTACTAGTGCAGACAACCTGTCAAGTTTCGGTTTGTGTCAAACTTTAGGTAACACATATTAGCCCCGTTGTGTCATTGACAAAATGAACACTGCTATTGTAACATCTGTTTCCACCTACTGCTGTTTTGGTTTCTGTGTACAGGCCCTGAGGTAAGAGCATGACAAGTAAACAGTTGAAAAAGGGGTTTATTACTTGTATGGCATGTGAAAAACGCAAGTTTTTCCAGGAGCAGGAGAAAATTCAGTTGGGTCGTTTCTTTATTTAGTTTTATATGTGTGCGTTTTGAAATGGATATATTTATCTGACCAACTTAATTCTTTATGCTTTCCAAAAATTTAAACACAACATTATGAAAAATACACTCACCATCCACTTTATTAGGTACACCTTACTAGTACCAGGACCCCTTTTTGCTTTCAGAACTGCCTTAATCCTTTGTGGCACGGATTCAACAAGGTACTGGAATTATTCCACAGAGATTTCTGTCCATATTTGACACGATAGCATCACGCAGTTGCTGCAGATTTGCTGGCTGCACATTTATGATGCGAAACTCCATCACATCCCAAAGATGCTCTATTGGATTGAGATCTGGTGACTATGGAGGCTTTCCGAGTACGGTGAGCTCATTGTCATGTTAAAGAATCCAGTCTGAGATGATTCACACTTTATGACATGGCATGTTATCCTGCTGGAAGATGGGTACATTGTGGTCATAAAGGGATGGACATGGTCAGCAGCATTACTCGGGTATGTAGGCTGTGGCGTTGGCATGATGCTTAATTAGTAATAAGGGCCACAAAATGTGCCAAGAAAATATCCCCCAGACCATTACACCACCACTTCCAGCCTTAACTGTTGATACAAAGCAGGAAGATCCATGCTTTCATGTTGTTGACGGCAAATTCTGACCCTACCATCTGAATGTTGCAACAGAAATCGAGACTCATCAGACCAGGCAACGTTTTACCATTCTTCTACCGTCAAACTATGGTAAACCTGTGCAAACTGTAGCCTCAGTTTCCTGTTCTTAGCTCACAGGAGTGGCACCCAGTGTGGTCTTCTGCTGCTGTAGCCCATCTGCCTCAAGGCTGGACGTGTTGTGCATTCAGAGATGCTCTTCTGCATATCTTGGTTGTAACGGGTGGTAATTTGAGTTGCTGTTTCCTTTCTATTAGCTGGAACCAGTCTAGCCATTCTCCTCTGACCTCTGGCATCAACAAGGCACTGGATAGTTTCTTTTTTCAGACCATTCTCTGTAAACCCTAGAGATGGTTGTGCGTGAAAATCCCAGAAGATCTGGAGTTTCTGAAATTCTCAGACCAGTCCGTCTGGCACCAACAACCATGCCACGTTCAAAGTCACTTAAATCCCCTTTTTTACTCATTCTGATGCTCAGCTTGATCTGCAGCAGATTGTCTTGACCATCTCTACATGCCTAAATGCATTGACTTGCTGCCATATGATTGGCTGATTAGAAATTTGCATTAACGAGCAGTAAAATGCAATTAAATGAATATTAAAAGTGTAATGGTAATCGCCAAACCAAAGAGAGGGCATACAATTGCAGAAAATTAGATTTTGCCACATGCAACAGAGTTTGTCAAGGAATTATTTGAAGAGGATGAAGGGATGATGTGAGGGATCAGCTTTGTGCTTGACTTGAGGATGAAATGCGTCTTGCTCTGACAAAGATCTCTCCAGCTATAGACCCAATTATTGCTCACTGCCAGTAGCAATCCTCACACTGATTATTAAAGCATAGCAAATAACATGCAAGTATTAAATTGTAATAGCCTATATTATATCTTTCCCTTAAACACCAGAGTGTATACTGATAATTTTGTCATTGAATAACAAAATAGGCCAATACAATATTAAATCAGTATTGGCCTACTGATGTTTTGCTTTTATAATTTACATTAGGCTATTATATGTGCATAAACGGATCTAGATATAGTAATAATACACATACACTTTTTTTGAAAACAACATTTTTGACGTCCTTACTGAAAACTAATGAGTGGTAATAGAGCTTACAATGTCTTCCAGGGGAAAAGGGGGTCTCAGGCAAAAAAAGGTTGGAAATCACTGCTTTAAAATGTTAACTATTCCTTTAATAGCATAACTGATAATCAGCAGCCATTACTTCTGAATGCTCAAAAATTATTCTAATATGCAAATTTTCCACTAATGTACAAGGAACGCTGTTTATTTCCCCAAGTGTTTCTAAAAATATATATATATTTACCAAACATCATAACTGCCTCGAACTGATCAATTAAATACATTTTTTCTAAATTTAAGTATTTAAAAAAGTTGTGGTGTTTATTAAAATATCTTACCGCTAAAGAGAGAATAAAACAGCAAAGGGTGAACTTCTTGATATGTGATTTGGTGACCATCACACCACTGGTCAACTTATTGGTCGGGTTATTCTGTTTAAAAAAAAAGAAAGAAATACAGTTACTCAAATGTTAGTTATTCTCAAAAACAACAATTGTTAATTTAATAAACAAAAAGATAATCATGTGAAAGAATTATTCAATATAATAAAAAAGAAATATTCAATATAATACAATTAAATTGTTATTATTATTATTATTATTACTATTATTATTATTATTATTAATAATAATAATAATAATAATAATCAACAACAATCCAAAACATCTAAAACCACGAAACCAAAACCTTTGCTAAAACCAAAGTGTTGTCTTTCAGGTCAACAGGAAGAACATTGTGTTCTAGTGATGGCAAAAACACATTTTCAAGTTACAAAACAAGTTCTCAGCAATACTTTACTCAAACATGCCAACACAACCACACAATTAAAACCTGAAGGCTCTTAAGACACAGACATCTGATATTAGTTATGTCTGTAATCGGTCTAAAGGGCAAAACCTAAACAAGTTGAATCAGGCACATCTTAGTCTGACTGTTGCAGGCCTTTAAATGGTCCATAATTACAGGTCTGCAAGATGAGGCATTTTATAGTGAATGCCAGTCATCATGTGTTGAGCAAAACAAATTTCCTGAACCTTAAGGCAAAAAAAAAAATCCAATTTTTTTTTGAAGAAGTAAACAGGTTTTTTCTTTTGGTTGTGGTGGTGGTAAAAAATTTTTTCTTTTTTTATTTAGGGTAAATTTTAGGAGAAACCCATTACTTACCATATCGAAAGCTGGATACACTGCACGTAGTTCTGTCAACCACCCATAGGGCATGTGACCCACTGGATACGTTGCTGTGAGAACTGCTACTGCCTATCAAACAAACACAATTCACTTTGAAAAGACTCTTACTATTTACTGTGGTACATAATAGTACACTAGAGAGCCGTTTACACCTGTTCACTTTATACATTTGTTCTGATCTGATTGTGAAAAGAGCAGAGATGTAAACGCCCCGAAACACATTTAAATATGATCGCTCAAACCAATTCACGAGATGATCCAGGATGCATTCCAGATGAATGTGAAAAACAAACATGCAAGTGTGTTGAGCTACATTATATGGTATAGTCAGATGTAGTAGTGCTAATGCAATGCCACAGATGGCGTTTTGGGTTGTTTGTTTCTTTGAATTTAATTATTTCTGACCACTCATTATCCACTGAATTATAAAATTATAATGTAAATAAATATCTAATTGAAGCAATGGAGAGGAAACTAAATTACCAGCAGTTTTTAGAAGTGTATAATTAAAACATAATTTTAAGTAGGTCATTCACAAATTAATGTAAACCCTATACAGTGTTGAATGCCTTGCATGTACCTGCATGATAGAAATAGATGTTTTCTTTAGCATTTATAACCCATGGTATATCAAATAAGATATAAACCATTTGAATGTTGTGATGCCACTGGTCCATAAACATTTCTTGATTGTTATCAAACCATTTCATAACTGTAATAAGAGAATTTAAACACAGTTATCACAGTGGTTAGTGCGCTGACATATACACGGCATCTGTCTTGAAGTCGTATGATCATATCCCTGTTTGTGGACCCTCTTTGTTTTATCCTACTATCCTATCAAATAAATGCAAACATTTTTCAACTTCACAATTTTTAATGTTCAGTATGTATTTGAATAATGATGGCAGGTTCCTTTACTTGAATGCTCAGATGTGATTATCATAATTAGTAGTGTTTACAAAGTTTGAGGTTTACTGTATCATTGACATCTTACAGATGTTGATCTACCTTTACCATTGCACACACTTTGTAACATTTTATTCATCAAGTTTATGAGTCTCTTATGTTTATTTTATTAAAAAGAGATCAGATAGTTTAAATATTTTTGTTTTTGACTATTAAAACTATTTAGACTATTTAACGCAGTAATGCTAGTAAATTTAAAAAAAATGGTTAAAAAAAAAATCCTAATAATTCTAAAAAAATTGTTAAGAAAAATATTCAATAGTTATCGGTATCAAATGATATAAACCATAATATTGTGATAATTTTTTTTGCAATATTGCCCAGCCCTACACATTATATTGCATTAGATTTTGCCGGTACTACTAACTTTTATAAAGTAATAGAAAATGAGAATGAAAATGATTTAAGGCAAAAGTATGGTCTTTATCTTTCTTCATAATCGAATTCATACAAGCAACAAACTTATTTTGCAATAGCCAGAACCTATGCTCTAAATTAGAGGTGTGAACCTACACTGGTCTCACGATTCGGTTACGGTTATTATGCCATTGATTCTGTTCAATTCGGTATCGCGGTGCATTGACGATGCTTTCCGTACACAGTTTATTTTATCACAGCAGCAATTCTTGTATTAAAATGTATATTTATATTTCTATACTATTTGTAATACAATTTTGTCCTTTAATACAGTCAGATATATGAACGGAGCCTTTCTGAGCCTTGACTACAAGTTTTTACACCCCTTTGATTGGTCACACGCTTAACAGAAAGGGTTGCGATTGGCTCTTGCGTGCTGGCGCTCTTCACAGATGAGTGACACTGATAAACGGCAGCGACGATCACAGCTGATCCATGACAGACAGGGTGGAGAAAACTCTGCAGGCACGCGCCCGTGTCTGTATCCAGAAGAATCGCTGTAACAGCCGAGAGGAGAGGAGGTCAAGTAGATGCCAGCAGGTCAAATGGACCACAGTGAGAGTGAGAGAGAAATGGTGTTTAATTTCATTCTCTCAATCGCAGTGAAATAGGGGCTTCTGCTGTAAGTGTCAGTGAAAGACTATCCAGCAAACACACACACAAGTGAAATTGTGCACAGCTTCTGTGTTTTAAAGTAGTTGGAGCGTTGTAAATACCGGGGCTCGCCTCCCTCTTCATAGTAAACAATGGCTACACAGCGCATTTGAGATAAATGACATCAGTATATAATAACCGGTTATGATTATTACTGAACCATTACCGAATTGTCAGCGTCTGCATCTCGGTGCACAGAAGAAACAATTAATTTTAACACCCCTACTCTTAATGGTATAAACCGTGAGGGATTTTTAATGTATATAATCATAAACACACATCTTTACGCTCATTTGATATAATCAAGGATATTATGATTCAATGCGTTACACATCTGCAATTATTTCTCTCATGGTTCAAAGGGCCAGTGCAGACTCAACTGCTGCTCTAGGCAGAAGACTCACGTTCCCTATTCATCATACTCCGTTAACCACGATCATTACCTTACATATGAAACTATTATGGGTCTATTATGCTACAGTTACAATTGCCATTTCTGTATCATGTTATACAGTTAAAGTCAGAATTATTAGCCCGTCTGAATAATTAGCGCCAGTTTATTTATTTTTCACCAATTTCTGTTTAATAGAGGGAAGATTATTTCAGCACATTTCTAAGCATAATAGTTTTAAAAACTTAGTTCTAATAACGGATTTATTTTATCTAAATAATAAGTAAATAATATTTTACTTAATATTTTTCAAGACACTTCTATACATCTTAAAGTGACGTTTAAAGGCCTAACTAGGTTAATAAGGTGAACTAGGCAGGTTAGGGTAATTAGGCAAGTTATTGTATAGCGATGGTTTGTTCTGTAGATTATCGAAAAAAAAATTAGCTTAAAGGGGCTAATAATTTTGTCCCAAAAATATTTTTTAAAAATTAATAGCTGCTTTTATTCTAGCCGAAGTAAAACAAATAAGACTTTCTCCAGAAGAACAAATATCATCAGACATACTGTGAAAATGTCCTTGCTCTGTTAAAAACAATTTGGGAAATATTTAAAAAAATCAAATCAAAAGGGGGCTAATAATTCTGACTTCAACTGTATAAAAAGTGTAGCAAACAAGCTAGAAGACAACGAAGAAGAAAATAAATACATATAATACAAATAAAAAAATAATAATAGATGAATAAAGTGAAAAAATTTTGTCGAGATCACAAGAAGAACTACTACACATACTACTACGATGACAACTATTACGACAACAACTACAAGAATGAGTGTTAAGACGATGAATAACTACTTTATGTCAAGGTGAGAAAATAAAAGTTGCGATTCCACCAAAACGAGTTGTTATGTTGAAATCAAGAGAAAGCAAGAAAGAACAAATATTTTAAAGCATGGCCTCTTAGGACTTCCAAACAAATCAGCCAACCAATCAGAGAAAATACATGAAGTGAACAATAGCACTCACTTCAGTTGATGCAGAGCTGCCTTTCAGGTCCCGTGACACAAACAGATTGACGATGGGTCTGCTGATGCGCTGAGTAGCCAAAATCAGAGCAAGCGGCCACCAGAAGCTAAGCATCTTCTTTATGGTGGCATCACCCTGGAAGTGACCAAAAGTACACTTGATATGAATTATTTTTATTTGAATCATTACTTTTCTGCCATAATCTGTTTGATGGACGTACCCCTTGATCAGTGCTGGTGGATTCAGGGGTGATGTCGTGAACATTGCAGTAGTAGCCAAGTCCTACAATAGTAAATCGCACAAGGGCTCCCATATACAGAGCGAGAATGGGGATGAGAAGAGGCTCGAAACATTCCAGGTTACTCTGGAGGAGGATCGCCACAAATACTATCTGTGAGCGACAATATCAAATATTATTATTGAGCGAAATTGTGTACATGTTTACACACATCACAAACCTGCACAAAACTACTTGCATTCAAAGGTTACAGAAGGGATATGCTGTACCTGCTGTATGCAAATGTGCAATGCAAAAGGAGTACTCAGAATAGGGGTCAGCAGCTAGAACAGCAAAATTTGCATATACTGTACTGTTTATTACAAGTAAAGGAAGAATGCCCATATGTAGCTTAAATATTAAAATATGCTGTGATGACTCATTTTTGTTATCGCATATTTTTACAATATATTCCACTTGTTTTTATGCTTTTTTTTGTTAAGAAATATAAATAATTTAATACTTTTATATAACCACAAATATATTAAAGGGTGTCTAACATGACTATAAGGTCATTTGTGTATGTAATGTTACAAAAAAAACTATATAAAGTACTTTTTTCCCAAATTATTTTTAAAAAAAGTTGTCAACATTGATCAATCAGTGATCAGACACCAGTGCATCTGATAAAATAGAGCATGTAATAACTCTAATGGTTGATAAAATCCTCACTGCATTGTTTGCAATTTGTTTTACTTTATATTTAAACAGAGGTGTGAAAAAGTCTTTGCCCCAGTACTGATTTCTTATTTTTACGTTTGTCACACTTTAATGTTTCAGATAATCAAAGTAATTTCAATATTTTACTCAAAAACCAAGAAGAAAACACATCAGGCAGTGTTTAAATGAAGGAAATCCACTTCTGAAGGCAAAAAAACAAAATGAAGACTTTATAGTGGCCTAGTCAACGTCCTGACCTGCATCCAATTGAGATGTGGCATGACCTTAAAAAGCCATTCAAGCTCAAAAACTCCTATATTGCTGAACTACATCAAGAAGAGTGGGCCAAAATTCTTCAGCGCTGTAAAGCTGGATTTATACTTTCGTCTTGCACCGCATCGTGCACCTCTGCGGACTGCGCGTTATACTTGCTGCATTTGTTGTGATATTCTCAAAAGAAACTGACCGTAAAGTCAAGCGGATAAAAAGAGAAGTAGCACGTTTCTGGAACTACGTCATATCATTAATATCATTCAGTATTTTTTAACTAATTATTTTTATAAATTATTTTAATGATATGGATTTTTATAACCATTTAAGATTTTTAAAAAAAATTTATGCATACCTTACCTTTGTTCTTTTCTCGAACAGTTCTACCTATTAAAGTTTATTGAAATATTAAATGACAACTGAACATGAGTTAGTCTACAAATATATATTTTTATTATGGAAAGAATAAAACGCATCAAAAAAGCACACTTACAAAAAAAAAAAAAAAACTTATTTTTTAGAATTAGCCCGCTCCACAATTTACACATTACTGTCTGGCTAGTTTCTGTCCTCTACTTAAGCTAAAAAGGCTATAATGGTCCAATGATCCTGACCAATATCACCAATAAAGCCTAGAAAAACTGGGAATCAGTATACTGTAGATTGATAGGTTCAAATATTCCTTTCCAGTTATCAAGTAAATAATTTGTATCTTAATTATAGTTTTGTAACTATTAAATCGTTTTAAATTCAAAATTGTAATATAGACATCACTGTAAAACATATGACTGGTGGAAAACATATTCTGTAATTGTGTAACTGGGTCTCTACTTTTGCCATGGCCTCTTTTGGCCTCAACAAACTCATCCATTAGGTTTTTCCAAAGTTTTTAACAAAAACTTTCCTCCTTTCCCACGGCTGCTGCAACTTCTAGTCAAGAATTATTGATCATCTGGTTATTTCTATGACCACAGATCATAAAGATGTCTGCATAGTCTTACCCGTTTCAGACAAAATCTCTTCAAAGTGATTCATATTCAACTTAAATCAAACATGGCGCTGCAGGAACTGTTCACTCGAGTATCAAAAAAAAAATTATGCGCTGCGTCTGCCGAAATCATTTCGCATGCAACCAAAGTGAACATCAAACGAACTAGCGGATGCGTCGAGTATTAACCAAACTTAGGAGACTCCTGGCAAGTTATTGAAAGTGCTTGACCGCAGTTGTTGCTACTAAAATTGGCCCAACATTTTCCCCTAGGGCTATGTAGTTTTGCATTTTGTTTTCTCTTAATAATAAAACCTTCATTTCAACTGCATGATGCGTTTACTTGCGTTATCTTGGACTAATATTTAAATTAGTTTGATGATCTGACAGATTAAAATGAGACAAGCATGCAAAAAATAAGAAATCAGCAAGGGGAAAACAAAGTCGTGTATCTTACTTTTGAATATCATCCCTAAATCGGTTATTTTGAAAGGTTAGCAAAACACTTTTCATTTAATTTGTGAAAAAAAGGAATGTAAAACATGATTGACAGTGAACATGTTAGTATTTACCTGTGCAACAACATCAGATATGGAGGCAGAGCCTACTAGAAGACTATACTTGTGTTTCAGGAGGATGCCAGCATGAATCCATGCCTTTAGAGCAAAACCAAAAAAAAGCAAGAATTAAAAAATGCATGCAACAAGTTTTCCATACAAATTATTGTTTATCATTAAACATCAAGCAGGAAGCAAAGCTGTGCTAATAATAGTTTATCATCCCAAACAAACTTCCAATACTGCACTTCCTGTACTTCCACTCCTACAGTTTTAGATCATACTGAATCATGTATTGTTCAAGCCACCATGAAATTCCCAATGGACAAAATGACTGAGTTGGAAACCATTTCTGCCTTCTTAACTGACAGATTTAACTAGATACACAGAAAAAAAAAAGATTTTGGTCAATACTGATATGATTAAGAATATACAAATCTCTCATTCCCCTAAATAACAAAGATAACTCTGTTGGATGGACATTTGGTTACCATGTTTCACTCAAACTCTCATTGTTAGCTCAATACATTTTCATTGCATTTTTGTGTTGACATGAAGTCACATTGCACTAAACATACACACACAGGCACTAGTGTTCAAAACGCATCTCACTTGTGTATTAGTTGCTAAGTTTAACCATACAACACAATTGTTTTTAAGGTCCATTAAAGTAAATATTCACAGAGAGTTTAAAGCATTAAACAATTTTTGCACACAGACCTCTGGCTAACTGAATATTTACTAATTTACATGCTAACTTACACTCACTTTATTAGGTACACCTTACTAGTACTGGGAAGGACCCACTTTTGCCTTCAGAACTGCCTAAATCCTTTGTGGCATAGATTCAACAAAGTACTGGAAAATTTCCTCAGAGATTTTGTCCATATTGACATGACAGCATCATGCTGCAGATTTGTCAGCTGCACACCCACGATGCGAATCTCCTGTTCCACCACATACTAAAAAGGTGCTTTACTGGATTGTGTTCCGGTGACTTCGGAGGGCATTTGAGTACAGTGAACTAATTGTTATGTTCAAGAAACTGGTTTGAGATGATTCACATTTATGACATGGTGTGTAATCTTGCTGGAAGTAGACATCAGAAGATGGTCATAAAGGGATGGACATGGTCAGCAACAATACTTGGGTAGGTTGTGGTGTTAAAACGATGCTCAATCGGTACTAATGGGCACAAAGCGTGGCAAGGTAATATCCCCCACACCAGTACTTAATTTTTGAATTGCGAGGTCCCAGAACAGATTAGGGTAACGGATCCAGCAAGTTACGCGAGGATGGAGAGGTGTCGCGCATGAAAGTGAAGAGCAGGGGGCGAGGTGTGGTTGGAGGTTGGTGCGGTGGATGGCGGAGGGGTGTTGCGGACGAAAGTGAGCTTAGTGGGGTGTTGCTGACAAAAGTGAAGAAGTAGCGAAGTAAGCCCAGTAAAGCAGCTACAACTCTGCACAGTTACAAAAATCGTGGCAGATTACCTCAGAAATATAAGCTATGTCATATTTGTCATATCATATACATCATTTTTGGTACATTTTGAAATGTGTGTAGCATGTACATGACATATTTCATTCCTCTGCGTACCACTAGAAGGAAGCCTGCGTACCACTAGTGGTACACGTACCACAGTTTGAGAACCACTGGTCTAGACCAAGTCTACATGCCTAAATGCATCGAGTTGATAATTCCTTACGGCCCAGTGTGAATGAGGCATTACATTTATATAGCGTTTTTCAGGGCACTCAAAGCGCTTTACACTTTAGAGCGAATCTCCTCATCCACCACCAGTGTGCAGCATCCACCTGGATGACACAATGGCAGCCATATTGCGCCAGACCGCACACCACACACCACACACCTGCTGATTGGTGGAGAGGAGAAATAGTGATGAAGGCAGATATGATATGGTTAGGAGCCCATGAAAAAATTAAACATACTTTTTAATCTATGTGTTGGAAAATAAATGTAAATACCCAAAAGCATGGAGTGACTGTAAAACACATTAATTTCTAGTAACATTGACAATGAAACTAACATATAAACTACTAGGATAAATCTTAGCCTGCTCTGGAGCATACTAGCTGCAAAGAATAAATCTCCATAATAACTTAATTTAGCCTGCTTTCATGCAACTGAGTCAATGCTAAATTCAGCCAGGATAGCCTCAAAATCCCAGATCAATCCCTCATTTTACTTTTGTGCAATGCCCTCTGATCTTAACCAGGTTGGATTAGTTTGGCTGATTGTCGGCCCAAAACTTACGTTCCTGATTAGGTATATGCATTAAAAAGCAGATGAGCAGTGTACCTAATAAAGTGGCCGCTGTGTAATAAATTGGAAAAGGAACAATTTGCTACATTAAAGAGCCCCTATTATGGGTTTTGGAAAATTACCATCCATGTGGTGTGTAACACAGCTCTAAGTGAAATATCCAGCTAAGGCTAAAATCTGAAAGTGGACAGTGTTTAAAACTATTGATAAATATTGACTAGCATCATGGGGACTTTGTGAAGAGCAACAAGTGTCTATCACCACATTTATTTTATGTTGTCTGTTTTAAAGACAATTGTACTACAGTTTTGTTTAATAAACTTACCATGTTATTTCATTGTGAAATGTTTAATTATGCACTTTTTGTGCACTGAATACATTTACAATGGATGTATGTAGCTTGATTGAAAAAGCAAAAACAGTTGTCAAAATCGCATATTAAATCGCAAATCGCAATATTTGTTTAAAAAAAATAAATAAATAAAAAAAATAAATAAATAAAAATAAAAATCGCAATCTAATTATTTTGTCCTTATTGCACAGACCTAGTCTGTCAGTTTTTGCGAAAATACCTCAGCATTATAGCCCAACCTGTGCTATTCCTGTCATTTTTCTGACAAGTGCTTCAGCAATCTACACGCTTACAACAGGAGATTCGTCGGACGTTTGTTAAAGGAAGGATCAGAAAAGACTACTGATGTATGAGACTGACACAGCTGCAGAGGAATTTTATCAGTAAATAGATTATGGATCAGTTTCTTTTTCCATTTCACAAGTGTAAGTCAACGGTTGCCTCCTTGTTTTCTCTAGCTTGCAAGTTATGTATTTAATTGTGTTTTGTTACTTGCAACCGCTTTTATCTGGTTAACTTTTTATATTCTCATTTCGCGTCTAAAGCCCCGTTGAAAACGCAATGCATGCTGCTTTGTTTACAGACTTAAATGCATTTGTGAGCTTATGATCTACTGCTGTTTGTCATTGCTATGGCCACCGTCAGCTGTTCTTACACACGTGCAGCGGTCAAGGTTCAGAATAGTTCAGCCTTTGCTGCTGTATACTGAATGTGTGTCATGGTTAAGAATGAAGCAATATGCTGGTGTTTAACTGCACTGCTTTAATGCACTCATGCACACACAAAAAATCCGGGAGACTGTGGGGGGTTAAGTTCGGTGGCGAGATGTCTGAATAACACTGTTGGGAACCGGGTACTGTGGTGTTGATCAGTTAACTACTATGAAGCACGGCTGCTGCGATCAGATCCTATACCAGTGATGGCGACCGGGGGGTTTCACAGACAGTATCAAAATGGTGAGAACCAGGGGAGGGGCTGGTTGAAATTATGGGTTCGAAATAAACGAGAACCCCGGGAGTGGTGGCAGGTATGCTCACACATGCTGCACTGTGACTACTTCAATACTGTTAATAAGATGCGCTGGGCATTTCACTCTCTCGCTTCAGCGCGAGAGAGTGAAATGCCCAGCGCATCTTATCAACAGTATTGAAGTAGTATTGAACGCTGTCGACCCATCGCAACAGGCGGTCATCGGTCCAATCAGTGCAGATTAGCTTCGCGCGAAGGAGAGGTTTGGGAACAAATGAATCGCTCAAGGATTCATATGGTAGTCGCTGGGATAATTTGCTAATAATAAATACATATTATAAGACAATGAAAGTGTTTTTTGACCTTACATGCATATCAGACTGTTGTTGGAGACCCTTACAACCAAGATATGACCCTTTATAATGTATAATTGGGGCTCTTTAAGGTTATACATATAATTTTCATACTTACCATTGCATCTAATAATGGAAACAGTGCGAGGTACAGGAAAGCTTTTCTGGTCTTGCTTCCAACTGAATCATCCACATGATGGAGCTTATTTATGATGTAGTAGCCCAGATCTGTGTAAGCTAAGGAAATATAATGGTTTTAAAATAGGTTTTACATTGAGGAACGTTTGCAGATATCTTTGAGAAACTGATTTACAAGATAAACACCTATGAGGACGTGTAAGATAATGGCAATGACTCCAGCCACAGCCATGCAGAGGATGGCCTTGGATCTCTCCTTCTTACTGTTGACAAACACAAGTCCCACATTTTTGAAGTCGCTCATGGGTCCAGTGAAGAATTTCATAAGCGAGTATGCTAGACCATAGCTTGCCAGCATTTCAACCTTGTCCTCTTTTACAGAAGCAATACCCCTGTTTAGAGCCTGGAGACAACAAGAAGAGAAGTTGTTTAATGTAAAATATACACAAACCAACTTTATTAGTTTAAAGTAACACATTTTTTTTTTAATTAACAAATCTCCTAGAGTTAAAGAGTTGAGTTTTAAAATTTTAATAATCCATTCGGCCAATCTTTGAGTCTGGTGGGAGCACTTTAGCTTAGCATAGCATAAATCACTGAATCATATTAGATCATTAGCATCTCACTCAATTAAAAAAAAAAAAGAAAGTATCTACTGTATCATTTTTTTTATTTAAAGAAAATGTTTAAAAATGTTCTGTAGTCACATTGTGTACTAAAACTAATGAAAAATGAAAAGTTGCTGTTTTCTAAGTTGACATGGGTAGGAACTATACTCTCACTTTGGTGCAATAATCAAGAAACTTTGCAAAAGCTTTGGGTAAAACTCAACTGTTTAACTATGTTACTTGTAAAATGTATTGCCCAACGCTGCCCAAATAGTGTTATTTTAGATACTTGGTTAATTTGTACAAAAATTCCTGATGATCCCTAAAGTCAAAGTATGGAGTGTTATCACGCTGCTTCATCATTCAACCATATTGGTGGTGAACCAAAGAAATATTCACAATTTTTTTCCAGATTATTAGTTCTGAAAATGATTAATTATAGTCATGTTTTAGTCTGTAATAATCGATTGGGCCAAAAAAATGCATATAAAAACATTGCGATTACTATAGAAAGCCAAAAGTTACTGTATGTGCACCCTTAAGTGCTGTTGGGGAAGTTTTCATAGAGTCTGGGGTGATTTTGAGTCTTATTTTGGCCAAAAATTTCTCTACGTTTCAGCAAATAGAATGCATTTTGGTGAAAAATCTTATTTTAACACATATTTTGGTAAAATGTTTTGAAATGCTTTTTGAAAATTGAAAATATGAAATTTTACCAATACACTCTGGGCAAATTGACTACCCTTTCCTTATGTTCATGGCTGTTTTTGCCCCATTGACTTTTATTATAATTACATTTTTTGATTGCAAATCTATGACACCATATTATGATGTATTCTTGATTGTTGCTGATTTTTCCTGTTGGAAAGAGGTAAAATTTCAAATTTTAACTGTTGATCATCAGTTGCTGTGCAAAATCAGCTTAGTTTCTGGATAAAAACTATATGGCTATTTGAAGTATAGTGTATGTGTGTGTGTGTGTGTTGGCATGTGTGAGTGTGTAAGAAAGACCTTGGTGCATTTACCTTGACATGTTTGAGAAAACAGAAAAATAAGCAGTTTAGCTTTCAGAACGTAGTATGTGTATTTATGCATGGACACTATATTTGCCGTTTTACTCAATAAAACTCCATATAAAAACCTGAAACTTGTTTGCACAGGCCTATCTAAAGATTTAATGGGGCCAACTGGTGATCAAAAGTAAAAATTAAAAGTTTGACCTCTTCCCAGCAGGGAAAACAATAATCAAGAATGCATAATTACTTGCTGTCATGGCTTTGCAATCAAAAAATGTCATTATAATGGAGGTCAACAGGGCAAAACAGCGCCGAACATAACAAAAAGGTAGTCAATTTGAACAATACACAAGGTTTAAGCAGAAGAAAAAAGCTAAACATGGTTTTGGTTGGCCAAACTGAATCAGCATTCCCAGGGCATATTTATTCTTATCCCCAATTCAAGTAAATATGAAAAGATTAGTAATATTGAAATATTAGGCTAAATCTTAATACTGGTCATAGATATATTTGACCACCAATTAAATTGACTTTTTCAAAATATTTTTGAAGACAAGACTGAACAAAGATAGGTTTAGTTTTGCGTCAAGCACCTCGGTGTGCCCACAAATATGACATTATTAAGGACCAAGAACAACTTGAACTATTTTGGGCAGACTGTCCTGAGGTTATCTGAAATATTGTGTATGTGTAATCATGTACTATCAAGCATTGCCTAGAATTCTTCTTAAGATTCAAGTTAATATATCTTTTTCTGTTAAGGTGACCCCATACTACCTACATAATATCCCATGACTGTCTGGACTTCATAAGCTATTTTTTTTTCTTTCTTCCTCTATCCTTTCGAATATCCAGTGAATTCAGTAATACTGACTTCTGTGAATGTTAATAGGGCTAATGCATGTTAACACCATTCAATAAGGCTCCAATAGTTAACATTGGTCAATTTTACAAAAATCTACATTAATAGGACAAAAGCTCATTTTCAAGAGTTCACGCTTAGCTGATGATTGATAAAGTGTGTTTGGCAAGCTGTCTCGGGTGAGAGCCCTGAGCTCAGATGATCCTCGAGCCCAGGGCTCTCACCCATTTGAAGGGCGAGAGGGAAGTTTGAGCTCAGGTAGGTCTCAAGAACTCCCCTGCTTGTAGCCGATGACGAGTTAGGAATTACTATGGGAGATAAATAGCTGCCTAAAGGCCTGTTCACACCGGGATGATTTTTGCTTGCATTTTTCATCAACGTTTAACGCCTCGTGACTAAATATGGGGGCGGCTATGTGATCGTGCACACAAACGCACAAAACGGCAGGCATAAAACGTAATAAAATTTTTTTTAAAAAAGCCACACTCGTTTTTTTGTCTTGTCTTTGAAAGTCTTGGCACTTTTGTTCACATGCACGGAGCTGCTGAAGTTACAGTAAACAGCACTTGGAGGCGCTCAAGCTCAAAACTGTCAGTGCAAGCACAAATTGAAGAAGATGTCCGGAGGCGAAATGAATGTGGAGCTGCTTATTGTTTAGGTGAACAATAAACATTTCTTCATCGCTAGAGCTGCTACTTGAACCATTCATGCGCGTTCGAATCGCCATAACTTTAATAACAAGCATGTCAACTTTTTGTCCCCTCCTTCTGTGTTACAAGCGGATGTCAAGAGCTTAAAATTGTGTAGCGCCATCTAATATAAAGGAGTAATTTTGCATGCTCTTCTGCTCGACGCCATTGAAAATCACTTGGGTTTAAATCTGGATAAAAAATCTCGAAAAACGCTGATGATAAACACAACTGAAAAGCGTCCTGGTGTGTATGAGCCTTTAGAGTTCATCTATAGTGCCACATTAGATTAGTCAATTCACTTATGTCGCATGTCTTTGGATAGTGGGAGGAACCCGGGGATGCGGAGGAAACCCACGGGAGAATGGGAAGAACATGTAAACTCCACACAGAAATATCGGCTGGCCTGTTAAGGACTTGAACCATTTCCACTATCGGGCCAGTGCGAGCCAGGGCTTTAATCGGGCCGGGCCAAATCGCCCGGGAGGTTGAACAGCGAGGCCGAAAGAATGTCACGTTTCCACTTTCTGGCTAGTAGCTCGTAGCGCGTCACCCAAACCCCGCCCCCAGAACGTTCCCCGAATCAAAACGTCACACAACCCGCCCACTTCAGTGGGAATCAGGCAGATAAAGCACACCACATCATCACGAAACCATTCGAATAAAGACAACCGAAACAAACTAATGACCTGCTACTGCTCAGCATTACATTCTATGTCTATATGCACATGCCTGTGTGTTCTCATTCATCATATTCATTAACTCACACACCGACTGTTGGCATCGAAATCAAGTGGTCTCGCCACTAATGGCGGGACCCAGCGCAGTGAGCGCACACTCCATAATATAAAACCACATAAATTCTGTTAATAAAGACAGAAAAATTAAAAGAAAAATGCAATGCATTTTATAACATCCTCATCTAGATAGACACCGTCAAATCCTTCAGCCCAAATGCTCCGGAGAGACCCAAAACACTCATTTTTCCCTATAGGCTATGACACTTAATATGTGATTCCCCTTTATTTAAGGATATTTAAGGAAAATGTTAAGTATTTCAGCACATAGGAGCAAGTAATAAAATAGAGCCTATATTTCGTTGCGCTCAGCAGATATCCACTAATAAAGCTCTTCATGTATTTAAGAAAAAAGATTGCCTAGCCTACAAAAAAAAAAGGTCGCCTTTCTGCTTTCACGCACAGAAAAAATGCTTTGTTTGCATGATTTGATTATTATTATCGTATCCAAATACTGAATAATCAATATTTCAAACCTTCTCCTGTGTTTATTGTTTTTAGAAAATATCTATAATCTTTTTTTTTCAGATAGGCCTTTGTAAAATGAAAGTTTAATACGGTTTAATTTATGTATTGTATATGCCTAAATTGTTATAGCTTTTGTTAGTTTTATATACAGGTTTTATAATAGTTTTATATATTGGTTTATTTATTTAATGCGATTTTATTATATCTGATATTTGTAATTCTTTAAATTATTTCAATAAAGCTTAGGCAACTTTATCAAGATATGACACAAAAAGTCAAAAGTCCTACAAAAGTGAACACGAAATTTGTAAAGTTTCATGTCTTTCTGTTGTATTCATGTTGTGTATTATCTCTAACATAAATAACAAAAAGAAAAAAGCCGCGCGGCATCAACACAGCTGTGAAGGAACCGCACTTTACCTCGGTCTCACACAAACACACCTTTTAAACTTGACAAAACTCTTGAAAACCTTTACTGTCTGCTGTGCCTTTAATATGGTATAAAGAATATTATGCGTTATTGAAACATCAAGAAGGACGCAGCAAAGAAAAGTCACTTATAAATTAAAACTTTATTATTTTATGCAACAGCCTTACCTTTAAAAGGAAAACATAAAGGTGATTGTATGCAAAAAGAAACCAGCCTTTCAGGTTAGATGTTTTCTTTCCCTTATTTATTTATTTGTTTGGCGCATATACTCGTGTGCGATCAGAAAACTGTGTGTGAACATTACTTTTGCCCACTTTGAGACATTTAGTGAGTTTTGTTCATATTTATTTAGATTGATTTGTATGTTATTTTTTGGCTCGCTCTTTCCTGACAATATTGAGCTATCTCCTCAAGTTCACACTTTTCTCAGAGTGAGGTGGATAGGGAAGATGTCGTACGACTTCCATTTTGCAAACAAGTAGAAAATGTATTGTTAAAGAAATCATAAGAGGTGAAAGTCATCTTTATAGTTATTTTATAGGGAAGAATGCGGCGCACTGCCCTGAAGGACTTTTTTCTTTTCATCAGTTTTTAGAGAGTAGAGGGGTTATTCATGAATTAGAAATGTTTTGTTATATTTCTTTCTTTTGTTTGGCTTCACTATCGTCCCCTTACTCGAGTTTAACTAATTTTTGTTTGATACTTTGAACTTGCTACTTTATTATTTTTTATTAGTGTAAATGTTGTAGTGTAAATATCCTTAATGCAGCTTGTAGAGCAAGCGTCAAGTGTTCATTGAGATGTAATTGAGATTGTGTTGTCTGTCATATCTTTCATCTGTCTTTTCGGGGGGATTTTTCTCATAAGGCACGGCTTTCGAAAATGATGACATGAGACTCTGCTGGGTAGTTGCCCTTCTTTACCAGCACTTGTTTAGGTCTGTAATTTCTTAGCATCATCATAAGGGTGGTCTTGTTTTAAGTGTTGAAACAGGCTTGTGGTGTTGCCTGCTTTTGATGACAGGAGTCGTCTGCAGTTTGCAGTGCACGTTGCGGTTTTGTGTCGGATAGCAAAAAACTAAGTAGCTCAAGACTGAGGTCTAGTGACGTTTCTTGTCAACAATGTATGTGACTCTGACCTTTTTTACCTTATTTTCCTTACTCCTTTAAGTACAACTATGGCTGTAAACTTGTACGGCGAGCGGCATCTAAAAGGGCAGGCTGCAAAATGCTTGCGCAATGTTACGCATAGTGCGTAAATATTATCGAGTAATTATCGAACTGTCATTATCGTTTTATCGGAAAAAGTTTTATCGTGATAATTATCGATATCGAATTATCGCCCAGCCCTACTGCAAGTACTTCACAACTTGGTCTTTCAAGTCTTAAACAATTACACAGAAAAAAAAAAGATCTAACTCTATTTACTTGTATTCTAAAAAACAGAGAATTAAGTATATGTGTAAATAAGTACAGGTAAATTTAAATAAGTATATAATATATATATATATATATATATATATATATATATATATATATATATATATATATATATATATATATATATATATATATATATATATATATATATAATATCGCAATATATAATCGCAGGGAAAAAAAATATCGCAATGTCAATTTTTTCCAATATCGTGCAGCCCTAGTATATATGGTCATCATTATTGAATCAATAAAACAATAAACATAAATCTTTTGCAACTGTAAATAAACTTTTGCAGTACATGATAAACCTAGACCCCAGTTCTCTTCGTTGTCTCCATATTTGTGCAGCTTTACAGAAGAGGAAGAACAAGAGTCAGAGAGACAATGAGGGGTCTGCTATAAATACACTTACACTGTAGTTACATAACTAATCCTTACCCTTGCTCCTAGCTTAAACACACAGACACGCACTTAATAAGATTGTCAATGTCCAACACTACAGGACACAAGGTGTATGTTAAACATCAGTGAGAAAAGAAATGAATCCATTAGTCCTGCATATCTTTATATACGCAAACAGAAGAGCGCAAGATACCCAAGCTGCAAAATTAAGACTTGAGTTGAGCTTTGACACAAAGAAACTGGAACAATAACTTGATTACATCTGTGGCATCACTGATAGCATAAAAAAGCCCATGCCACCCTTAAATTTTTTAGACTGTTTACAAAAAATATTATGGGTAAATATTAGTTTTAATATAAGTAAAAACATTTATTTATATCATTTGAGTCCAAACAAAGGCATGTCTTTCTATACATACTTCAGGGGTGGTTTAAAAGGTAATTAATGGTTAAACCATGTATTAAAAAATAAATAAATAAAAAAAATAAATAAATAAGAGATAAAACACTAACACACACCCACACAAACACACGCACTTATCCATTTCTCAATGAATATAGACATAATAATTTAAGTGAAAATTTTGCTGATTAGAGTATTATGCATACACCATTCTGATACTCGGATAGGATATCGGTTCGATACTGCAAATTTCTGCTGGATCGGGTATCGGCCAGCTGGTACCGATCCAAATCCGATCTTGCACATGTGCTATATTCTCTGTAGTTAATAAGCCAACAAAAGCCATGAAGGTAGCCTCTTGTAAGGCACTAGAAAGTTGTAGGCCTGCTAGATCCCAAATGTTCTGGAGCCATTCGATAGTTTAAATGTGAAGTACAGTTGAATATTCAAGTGGATAAATTCAGTTCAGCGTTTCCCTCTGCTACTCCTGTGCATTATTCTCCATTTATTCACAATTCAAACTGCGTGTCGCGTTTGTTTACGACAACACGAAAAACTCTCCACGACTGTTTGTTCTGTATAGTTTAAATAATCAATGGAGAAATGCATTTAGTTTTGCAATAAATGGGTTAATTTTGACCAGCAACAAGGAGTTCATCGCTGTTTCTAAATCATGTTGCGCTGTGTCTGTTAGGTTAGCAGATTGCATTCACATCACTGGAGTAGAGGTATAATCTCTTCACACACAAAGTAGGCCTACATGAAATTTTAAATTAGAAAATGCTCAATAATACATTGAACAGATACTCAACGCACTGATTTCTTCCTTTTGTGGTGCTAAGTTTTGGATATGTCCGCAGATACCGAAGCGGTGCGCTATGTGTTAGTGACATATTAAGCCCTTCATTCATGCATCAGTTGCGCCGCTCCATAAATTATTCTCATACAAGTTTGTTCTCTCATTATATTTGATTAAACTAATGCTCCACTGTTATTGTTGCATCACAAACCTGTCATATATTTGCTACATGTTTTAGATAAATCATAATTTTAAAGAATATGACTTAAGCATCAGATATTTCCTCGGTGCTGATGTGCTTTCATTCTCTTCTTCTCACTTACATCAAGATTTGGCGAAGAAGTGTTTAATAAGTCAAACTGGCCTCAGACAGTGTAGTCTTCATCAAACCAGCAGGAAAATGTCAGGCTTTGCTGAACAGCTGGTTATTTTACCAGCGATGAGGGTCAATAGTGGTAGCCTATTACAGATTTCACAGAAAAATCTTAATATTAAAAAAAAAAAGAAAACATAAGCTGGACCACAACAGATCCCATCAATGTTGTAATGAATGCTCAATTCACGAGTTCACACCCACAGATATTTGACTGAATAGAATATGCATATTTGGCGTGCTGTCTAGGGAGAGGGCTCTGAGCTAGGAAAGACACCCCAAGTCGTGTTATTCTCCTTATCAGGATGAAGAGAGATAAGGTCCGAGCGCAGTGTCTAACCCGGTTCCAGAACGCTTCCCCCTCAGATTTAAACAGGTCTAGTTTAACAATGTGGAATTGGGGTGGTGGAGGGGCGCTGAAGTCAAGAGAAAACAGAGGTATGACGTGTTTGACTATTTATAGGGGTTTGCTCTTGAGCTGATTGGATAATAGAATGATTATGGCCTATAGGTCTGTTATTTATTTATATATTATTTGAGTTTATCACCAGATTTATAGAAACTGAAAAAAAAGGTACAGTATTGGGATTGGATCTCAGAATTCTGAGTCAATACTCAAAATTTTGGTATCGGAATGGTTCCAAAAAATGGTATCGGTGCATCCCTAAACATTAAAGTAATATTGATTTAAATAAGAGTTTGATCACCAAACATGATTAAGAGAACATTACAAAAAATAAAAACAAACATTTAAAATAAATAAAAAGAAATTACAAAATGCAAATTTTGTAACAGAAATTTGATTCTTTTGATTTTACCTCTTTATTTATTTTATTTAGTATTTTTTCCCTATATTATACTAACATGTTCCCACATATTAGTTTGGATAGATTATATTTTTGCACCATAATCTAAAATAATTTAGCAAAATTAGCTGTAGTTTTGGCTCTGGTACTTAGGCCTGTCACAATAATCAATATATTGACTTACTGCACAACACATAACCTTGATAATTTCTGGTGATGCAATATATGTCACCCATACATTAAAACCAATTCTACCAGTGCAACATCTCTATCGGAGGTCTCAGTTGTCAGTGGGGTCAAAAAAACACACTGTAGTATTTACTATAAATGAATATAGTACAATTTCATGTAGGCGATTGACAACAGAAAATATATTTGGTAGCTTATTTATAACATTTATTATTATTCATTTAGGATATGCGTTTTCACATTCCGATTCCACTGCCTAATTATTAAAAATGACTATCATTAAATTTAATATTTTTAAGAATAAAATATGATGTGTTCTTTAAAAGAATGTACTTGCATTGTGATGATATTATATTGTCAATCTGGCATTATATAATGAGTGGCATGAAATGAAAATAATATAGTTTAAAAATCGCAATATATTTTAGTGCAGTGGTGCTCAACCCTGCTCCTGGAGATCAACCTTCCTGCAAAGTTCAGCTTCAACCCTGATCAAACACACCTGAACCAATTAATTAGGACCTGAACAGCTCTTTATGATTTCAGGCAGGTGTGTTTGATATGGGTTGCAACTGAAATCTGCAGGAAGGTCAATCTCCAGGAACAGGGTTAGTCACGCCTTTTTTAATGGAATATATCGTACAGCATAAAATAGATATCAACCTACTGGTACTGACTAATATAATCTAATATACAGAAAATACGTTTTTGTATCATATAGGGAAAAAAAATCAATTTTAAAGAAACGTCTCCAAGTGGTGTACTATGGGTTCTCCTCTTTTTATGTAAAAGATGACACTAAACTTTGAATTTTTTAAATTTTAATTTTGAATTTGATTTGAATTTATTGAAAGGAGCAGAACTAATTCAGATTTGAACAGAAGCGTCAGAAAGCATGCAATAGTCTACTATAAAAGGTGCAAACTCTACAAAGTTTTGCAACCTTAAAGGAGTCCATAGACTATTAAAATAAATTGTCTATTTTTGCACAAACGCGTGAGAATTTTAGTGACTTTCCACATGCAACATTATGTATTGTACACAGTTAATGGCATTAAATACTACCGTTTACAAACTACAGTGGCACCGCCAGTATTTTGGAGCCATAGTATCATGATACTACCATAGTACCGATAAACCATGCAACCCTATTACACACACTATGAAGTTTGCCACACCTCCGGCAGCTGCATACTACACTGTTGAGCGCTTCACAGTTCATTCAACCAAATATGTTAGCATCTACACTTCGTAGAGGACAACAGCCAATCACATGACTTTTCCAGGGTTACATTTATTGTGTGATCGGCCAGCATCTGCTCTAGGGTATTTGTAGAGTGGCCTAAGTGCATAATCTGTTTGATGATTTAAAGTTCACATGAATCTTTGGTGCTGACATAAGAAAAATAACACTGTGTTCTGCATAATGTGAGTAGTTGACATCAATCAAAAAACGTCACGGCAGAGCATTAAAGTCGACTAGTTGGTTAAACCGCTGCTATCAATGTGAAATTCCAATTTTACATTGTCTTTTTTATTTTTATTTATTTATATATTTTTGGGGGGAGGGGGGGTGTTATGTTGTTGTATTTGCACTGTCTGTATTTTGCAATGTCGCTGTATTTGCACCATCTGTATTTTGTACTTTCTGGAGCCAGCACCTAAGCTTTTCACTCATCAGAGCACATGTGCTGCTGATGATGTGACAATAAAAGTGATTTGATTTAAACTGGATTGTTATGATACGTTCTTTGTTTATTCATTTATTTATTCCATTATTTATTAAACCCGATGCATGATGAAGTTTCCCTGGTTCTAACAAAATCTTAGGTTGGAAGTGTAGGTGGTAGTGGTAGTGTTGATACATAATGCAAATACGCATATACTGTACAAACATCCTCAAGAATGGTCTTAACTGCAGAAGTCAATTATTAAAACAATGTTATCCATTAAATAATTGACAAAAACCTAGCATTACCTTGCATAACTAAACCATTTACTCACACTCAAGTGGTTATGAAGTTGGTCAGAATAATAAATGTTTTAATTTGTTATGGTTGAAAATAAGGTTTCCACAACCAAATGTTGCTGTTTTTGCCATGCTTAGGTTAAAACGTTATCTAAATGATGTATTCGATAGGGTACACATAAAAAAATAAACAAAAAAACTTTAAATGACAATATAGTTTTTTTAATGTTTTCAGAGATGTTTATGTAAATTTGACAACGTTTTATAGCACACCAATGACTTTAAAACTTTTTTTAAGTTACATAACAATAACAAAAATAACAAAATTATTAACTGTACATAACAATGATATTGTTACGTATTCATGTTCTGATTTTTCTATTAAAGTCTGCACTCACTATGTTTGTATTTTATACTGGAAGCACCCATCACAAAGACAAATTCCTTGTGTGTGCAAGCCCACTAAGCAATAAAGCCCTTTCTAATTCTGTATTCTGAATAACTCTGATTTTCATAATTAAAGTTAAAAATCCCACTTCTAAAATGTTAGTAGCAGTAGTAAAATCTATCTTCATAATATAGTTTCTTGAGGCCAAAACTGTGATCACCACGTAGTGCAGAGATTTACAACACATGCTAAAACAGTCAAACGTTTAAAGTAAATTGCAATAGTCTAGGCTTAAACAATGTTGAAAGAGGAATCTAACATAAATAATTCACAAAATAACAACAACAAAAAATGCACAAAATAAAACTCATTTATAAACACCAATTGTTTTGGTTTTGATAATAGAAAGCAAATGACCACAAACATCACGGATCAACTATCCTCATAAAAGTTCACTGTTCAAGGGTACTAAAGCAAATCACATAGAACAAGTTTTAACTTCGACACTAATCTTTGAGAACCAAAAGAGATGACAAACACAATAGACGACCTTTAAGTAATATCAATCAAATGACCCAAACTGAACTTTGCGGATCTAAAAATCAAAGTCCAACGTGTTTATTTGCCTACTCCAATGTTGTTTGTGTCGTTAAAAAAGCTGTTAAATGTCAAAATAGCAAAGTGGACAAGTTCAATGTCATCATATCTCACCTGTTCCCCGAAGTCGATGGCTATATTAGTTATGGCCAGTGGCAGCAAAAAGCGAATAAGGGGCCAGTACGCAGTTTCTGATAAACAGTCCTTCATGATGAAAATGATGGTGATGATAATAATTAAGGCATTCGTCCCCGGCAGGCTGCACTGGAGATTTGCTTATGGCTGGTGGCTTCCTGCTGCCTGAACTAAAACAGGAGAAACTGGAGACATTTTCGGTACCCTTCCTGATAAGATGAGAAGGTCATCCAAACATTTCGCATTATATCATGATGTGTTTCGCCCGCGAATTAAATCTCACTGTCATGAAGTGCTGATGTCGGAAAGCGGCGTTTTAGCTTCCATCAAGCTGAAGAGCTGGTGGCTGCGTGTGTTCGCGCGTGTCTGTTATTTATTCTTGTGCAGAACACACGTGGGGCGTCACAACACCAATCCTTCCCCAGCTGTTCACGTCAGTCTACTGACCTACGTTGTGCTATTAATCTTGAGAGTTGATTTTATTTTTATACATATTTTGAGTTTATTCTGTATCTGTTTTAGAGCAATGAGGTTAGAATAAGAAAATGCGTTAGTGCGTTGGAATGGAAAGATATGTTTATTTAGTTTTTTTAAATATATGCTGCCCTCTACTGGAGGCTATTTGAAGAAATAGACAGGGCAACTTAATGAATCAACATATAAACAATTATGTGGTCCAACATGCTGCAATTACTTGAAATATTAGTTTATAAATGACATAAATCAAAATAATACAATGTCTGTGTCACTGTTATAAGCCATATATGTTAAATAGAAGCTCTATAGGCTTTTAGAGTCATCAGTGAGCACACCTTGTTACTGTTAAGCAGGGTCAGAGCTAGACTGTTAAAAGGGGTGGTTCTTTTTTTCTCTCTCAAAAAGTGGACCTATTGCTTAATTTTTTATTAAATCATGAGGTTAAAATACAAAATTTTAGTGACATTTTTGGCATTTTATTTTATAAAACATTTTTAAATATTCCGATGACACAGCCATACTAAGTTTACTTTACGAGAATGATGATATTAGTCTTATCCACCAGTCAGAAATTAGCCGGTTCATTGATTGGTGAGATCAAAACAAGTTAAAAATAAATAATAAGAAAACAGAAGAGATGGTATTTCACCCATAGTTGACCATCATCAAGTGGATGTACATGACCATCCTAATATTTAGTCAGAAACATAAAAGTTGCTTGGGCATTTACATTGACAATTCTGAGTACAAACATGGAGTGGGTTTGTTCTCGTTTACACCAAAGATTGTATTTTATACGGAGGTTACGTCTTTTTGGTGTTAACAAGAAGCTCATGATGTTGTTTCATAAAGCTGTTCTTGAAAGCATTTTCAGGTATAGTATAACAGTGTGGTTTGGTAATATGTTCAGTGTAAATCTAAGTTTATGCATCTCTTAAAGACAGGATGGAAAATTGTTGGGCATGATGAATATTTTAATCCTCAAGTTTTATATGAGAATTGTGTCCTCAATCAGGTGGAAAGGATTCTAAAGGATCCAACTCATTTTTTGTTTTCACATTATGAACTGTTTCCCTCTGGTAGGAAATATAGAGTCTCAAATTGTAGGTTGAACTGTGATAAGAAATCGTTCCAGTTTTAATGGGTTTATTTAATAAGAGTTTATCTTAATTAGCATTATAAATTTTCTAATTACGGTATTTTTGTATTGCTTTTATTGTTTGTTTTTATGGAATGTCGGCAGCAATGGTGATGCCCATAACACATTTCCTGTCAAGGACAATAAAGTTTACTACTACTACTATTTAAAACATTTTAATCTTGTCAGATGATGATCATCATAACCATACTTTCTGACGCAAGAAAAATATTTCCTACAATTTTGTCAAAGTGCTTACCGTACAATTTTACCACAAGGTGTTTATTTACAAATGTACATTTTAACTGTAAGCTATTTGTTTTATAAAAAAATTGTTTTAAAATTAGAATTTCAAATTAATAATTTTGAATAAAGAAATATGAAAAATACTTATTTTTAAAATACTAATTTATTATCATTCATCATTAAAGCAACTTATTAGAAATCTTTTAAAACTTGTTTAAAAAAAACTGTACCCTATAGCCAATTAACAAGCTGGACAGCTCATTTCCTTGATTTTGAATTTGTCCATTTGAATAATTAAAAATTTATTTAGTCTTAATGCTTTCTCCTATTGATTATTTTAACAATACATGATGGCATACTATTTAAAATGGGACAAATGACCTTGTATAGGGGCCAAATTCTGGACTTCATCAGTGGGGGTTTGGGGTCTTTCGAACCACATAAACCCCCCTGACTACGGGATTACTACAAATTTATTTAGGCTGTAAAATATTATTTTGGTAATTGTCCAACTATGACTTTCTGAGAAAATATATTGATTCTGTCATGTTAATTTTGACAATTTTGATAATACTGTCATCATTTTTTTATTATTGAATGCTTGAAAAACATTAACAACAAATGCCATCAATCAAACAACAACAATCCAGGGGTTTTCAGTCATTTAGTCCAAGATAAGTGCCAAGTCCTTCATCAAAGTCCTTGTTCGTATTGCTTTAAAGTTTGTTGATCCCTCAATACACTTAAAATACATTTTAATTTTAATTTTAAAATTAAGAAAAAGAAGGTTTACACTTACAAAACTTGCTCCAACAAAAAAAAAAAAGAAAAGGTTTATGAAATAAGTATTATTTTGCTTTTTGTATTCATGGAAACCAAAGATAACATTCTTACATGTAAATCCAAAATCTGCCTTCACATAATCTTTTATAAAATCAAGAACATCACACCAAAATGTCATGGAATGAGAGCAATTTCAAAATAAATGAACAGAAGTTTCAGGATTCACTAAAAAAAAAAAGAGCACTTGGTGTTAATATCATTCTAAAGCCTTTTAAGATTACACTTGTCTGGATAGCATCTATGAATCAGTTAAAAGGTAACTTCTCTTATTTTGTTTGTTATAAAAAGTTTGCGGAGTAATGAAAAAACTTAGTTTCAGGAAAAATCATTCACAAAACCATTCCAAGATGACATTACATAAGGCACAGTAACAGAATCTTCCTGAAACAGGGCTCTTATTTTCTTATTAGATTTTGATTAAGATAAAGAAAGGCAGTGTTTACCAATAAATGTTTTCTAAAGGTCCACTGAATGACAAGTAATTGGAAATGAATTTAAAAGCATAAAAACACCTTGTGGGATAGCATCAGCAACAAATAGCAAAGTCTGTTGGGCTTATAGGAATTCAAAGCTTAACTAAAAAGTCAGAGTAGTTACAAAGTAAACCCCTATCATTGAAAAGTAGAGACACAAAAATTATATCAGTTTTAAAGCAGTTATTGAAGAATAGAGATTTGTTTTATGCAAGATGTTATTATTATTCCAAATGATATACAGTATGAATCAGGTGTAAAATTGTGTTTAAACAAAGACTATAGAATACAAAGGGACTTTGGTTCAAATATGAGGGATCAAGCTAATAACATTTGCCTATGAAAATGGGACAATTTTATGAGGATTTTCATAATATTATAATATAATTAATACAATTTTTAATCCACCTAATTTGGAAAAAAATACATTAGGGATCAGATTTCATATAGACAATGGGTTATTAAGACAGTTCTTTATACAATTTATTTTAAAGGTATGGTTTAAAGTTGTGAAATCAAGAAAGTTTAAGCCACCTTTATCTACAATATTCATGAGTACAGATTTCCAAATAAAATTAGTTTTATTCTTCCGGTTGAATCAACATTTAAAGAGAGAACAGCGTATGTTAACCATGATAAACCTTCAGATTTAGCTACTAAAATTATACCCTTTACCCTTTCTTTGTTTTAATTATGCAAAACTTGGCCACACCTGATAGTTATCATAACGGGCCGTTTTCACGCATGCGGGATTGGAATGCGGAAGAACCTTTAGTTGCGTAAAGCGGTTTCCGGTCTAAACAACAATGGCTGAAGCAACGTCGAGGTGTCACTGTAGCGTCCCTTATTGCTCTAGCAATAAGCGTCGTCAACCATATCTGAGTTTTCACGCGTTTCCCAGCTGTAAATATGACAGGAAGAAGTGGGTGCATGTCATTCGACGTGATGAGTCTCTGACTTTTAACATCCTCAGAGGCAGCACATATGTTTGCAGCCGGCACTTCATTGAGGCGGATTACACTGCCGCCACAGGCCGAAAGCGCCTCAGAAAAGGGGCCGTTCCATCCCGATTCCACTGGAATAACTGGGGAGACTCATCACGACTGACGGTGTACGACGGAGGAGTAGATCGACGGGGACTTGACCCTTCTCAAAACGGCGACATCGTTCCTGAAGTACCACCAAAAGCTGGAGCAGACCACGACTATGCAGTCGCTCCTCTTCCAGGTGACTTGTGTTTATTCCTGAAAAGAATTTCTTGAGGGACATTTTCCTTTAATGTTTAATAAAATGTATTAACTTACTTTCTAAAAAAATGTTTCATACCTAATCATAGTTTCCATTTTATTCAAAACAATTTAACGTTTCAGGGAAAAAAATACTGTATATTGTCTAATTTTAAAGGCTTCTATAAATAAGGAGTCAAAATTCAGATTAACACAAGTCTGTTAAAGTAACTTAAATGTTTGCTATAGTAAGTTGGATTTTTACAGATTTTACACTATTGCTAATTTTGCAATAGATTGTGGATAAGGTCAGCTTTTGTTTTACTGCACCATAGATGTTTACACTAACGTTAGACAATAAATAAATAAATAAATAGTTACACTAGATATCGCATACGGACCCTGAGCATGCATCAATAGCGCTGCCACAGTACAGTGCTTCCAGGTCAAGTGTCATTTAACCGCACTAGTCAATAGGGCTGCTCGATTTTGGAAAAAATCATAATCACGATTATTTTGGTCAATTGTAATCACGATTATTCAAAACGATTACTGTTGAAGCCAAAATTATTAGCGCTTCTGAGAATAAAAAATAAATAAATAAATAAATAAATATATATAATATATATATATTTCCCAAATGATGTTTAACAGAGCAAGGAATTTTAACAGTATTTCCTATAATATTTTTTTCTTCTGGAGAAAGTCATATTTGTTTTTTTCGGCTAGAGTAAAAGCAGGTTTAAATATTTTGAAAACCATTTTAAGGTTAATATTATTAGCCCCTTTAGGCAATATATATTTTTTTTATTGTCTGCAGAAGAAAGTACTGTTATACAATGACCTGCCTAATTACACTAATTAAGCCTTTGAATGCTTGTATTTTGAAAAATATCTAGTCAAATATTATGTGCTGTCAAAGCAAAGATAAAAGAAATGAGTTATTAGAAATGAGTTATTAAAACTATTGGAAATGTGTTGAAAAAAGTCTTCTTTCCATTAAACAGAAATTGGGAGAAAAGGGTTGCTAATATTCAGGAGAGCTAATAATTCTGACTTGAACTGTATATATACAGTTATTTTCCTCCCTGCAAAGAAAAAGGAAAGACAAATAAATACAATAGAATAAAAATATGAAACAAACGGTGCTTTAAGCATCTTCACTGGAAGAAAAACACTTAAGCTACAAAAGTCCAGTCAAGAGCAGCGAGGGATTTTCTCCTTTTCTTATTTAATTAATAATGATAGAAACAGGTGGGAGTAGGAATTGCGCGCTGCCACTTTAATGGTTTCGCTTTCACATTTCTTTTGATCTTCAACTCGTTTGTTTATTACACAAATGAGGGTTAATATGAATAATCACTAAACCGCAATTTGACACCTATTTGACCATTAAAGCGCTCACATTAAGATGACTTTAGATGCTCTGCTCGTCACAGTGTGCGAATGAGCACAACCGTCTGCAGCCCGCATGCTTCTGTGTGTGCACACTGTGAGAAGCAAAACCGCATGCTTCACACACAGGAGTATGCGGTTTAGTTCGCGCCTTTAAGAGCAACACGTTTGGAACTAGAAAGGGGGCGGTAAATAATGGAATAATCGTTTATCTCGATTTATAGTTTTTCATAATCGTTAGAGGCCAAAATCGAAATCGGATTTTCGATTAATTGCACAGCCCTACTAGTCAAGACCAAAGTCAATGTGAAGATGCTGAACTTTAGCGCAGGGTACGGGTGTAATGACGAGCTAACAAAGGCAGAACATTTCATAGGTAAGATTTAGTTTTTTGCAGTTTTGTATGTTGTGAACTTTTGTGCTCAACAATTAACGTTATTAATGATAATACTGTCACCTACTGCATTCACTATAAGGCAAAGGAGCACCAACTCACACTAAATTGTATGCGTTTTCTAGTTTTGATGAATAAAATAAGCAAAAAATGTAAAAGATATATAACAAGTAGATGCTGCGTTGCCAGAAACTTGTATTATTGTCAGATAAGTGAACGAGTCGTTCATGACAGATTCATTCACAAACGAATCACTCCCTCTGTCAGAATGAGAAGTGAAAGCAGAAGAGAGGCTGTTTCAGAACACAAATTAGATCAAATTAAACAGGCAGAGAGGTAATACACAAATACATATGGCCAGGCCCGGCCCTAACCAATTTGGCGCCCTTGGCAAGATTTTAGGTGGCGCCCCGTCACATCGCAGTAAATTCCACTGCTAGTGTAAAGTCATAAGAAACTAAACAGCTTTTTGATCGACTACTACAAGTTGGGAAAATGTCAGATAAATATGCCAATGCAATTAACATTATTGCTGAATAGATCTAATATTTACACATTTGCTTGAGGAAGGAAGGATGCATGAAAGCATCTATGCCCTTCCATAACATTAGCTGACGTAAAACTAACAGATAGCACTATAGCTATTTATTGATTAGCAATGTTATGTCATATCTATCAACGTTGGGGTGTTAAAATATGGGACAACAAATAGATTCAAATGATAGAATACATAGCAAACAATAGAAAATATTGACAATAAAATAAAATGTTTAACCTATTAAATTCAATGGCCTATACAGAAATTAAATAAAGCTATAAAATCTATTTAACTTTTAATTGTATTAGCATATTGATTAAAGTTACTATAGTTATTTAGTGAAGAGCGGCAAATGAATCTCTCATTGTGTTTTGTTTGATAACAGAGGTGTTAATGTAAGAATGCACCGATCTATAATGAATGAATGAATGAAGCATTTGACTACTTTAGTAACTGTTGTGCTCATTTAAGAGAAAAATAGTTGTGTTTAAAATAAAACAAGCAGGATAGAGCAAAAAAAAAAAAACGAAAAAAAGAAGCACTTTTCCGACGGCCCCTTACGGAGAGCTCCGCTCACAGCTCTCCCGGCTAAACGCATATGCCAGGCTTAACAGAGCAGTGCTCGTAATATCGAGCGAAAAAAAAGAAAAAGACAGCTGTGAAACATAACCAGCTTTGTCTTTTTGTAGGAAACACACTTTAGATCTTTTTAGGGTAAGAGGTTTTTGAGTTTATGCCATCTATCACTGAATGTGTGTCAGGAATATTAAAAACAAAATCAACTTACCCCCGCTCATTTCTGGTGCCCCCTGGATGTACAGCACCCTTAGCATTTGCCTATACTGCCTATGCCACGTGCCGGCCCTGCATACGGCTCTTGACGCATTCCTTCTAATAGACAACAGCAGGGTAGGCAACAGCCAATGTATATATCTACGATACTGCATAGCATGTCACAATTAGCCCTTTGCTAAGCCTTGCCCTCCCTAGTTACTGTTGCTACGCTTGTCAAGCTTTCGTGCCTGGCACGTCTATTACAATATGTATGCACAGCAGGAGAGGTGAATTTTAAAAATAATCTAATAATAACAAATTAAACCACGATTTTTTTTTCTTAGCCAAAAAACCTGATACAGGGCTCGAAATTGCGACCGTTTTAGGCGCACGTGCACCCGAAATTTCATCTATGCAACCTCAAAATATATTTAGGAGCATTTGTGCGAGTGCATAAAATTGATGTGGTGCGACCAGTTTTCACAGCAAAATGTTCACCACTTGCGTAAATTTAGGAGGCATTAACGCATTAAGCATCTTTGCCCCTAAAAACACCAAATGCAGAGCTCAGGAATGATTTAAAACAGTTGACATGTCAACTTGATGCAGTAAACAAAGCCCACAATGCTTGCTCCGCCTTCAATCTCTTCTTATTGGCCCACTGCGCTAGAACAGAACGCGAATGGATTGGTTAATATCAGCTTTTAATCACTCAGTTCTGATTACAGGGAGCTACAGCCGTGAAAATGTAAAGGTCTAGATACGAGAGAATAAAAAACAACACTGACAGATTTAGTTTTAGAAACCACCTAAAGTTACAAATAATGACACATCTGATTAGTGATCATGTGCTGAATGTCAATCCAGCATTTGCACTTTTCGAAGAAAGGATAAAAGACTTCCAGTGTTTAAAGTCTGCTATAAAAAGGACTAAAGCCAATCACAGTAAAGCCAGTGGGACGGAGTTTTCAGTTAACAGTGTTTGCAAACCTACACATTTTAAGCACAAGATGTTCTAACGTTATTTAATGCTTCATTTAATTGTCACAATGCTGTGAGTCGTGCGACTGACACCGCATTCATCATCGCTCAAGAGCATAAATTCACTGAGATGAAACTAATATTGCAGCTCATGAAAAGATTGTTATTGCTATTAAGATGACGTATGCAAATATAAGTTATATGTCCATATCATCTGTGCAATATCAGACTCCGCCCATGAGAACAGCACAGTTATTGTTAATTCAGTTAATCTCATTCACGTCAAGCAGTGTGTGCAGGGCTGGTGAGCACATGCAGATTTTTATTTATTTGTTAGATGTAATTAGAGTGTTAATTTATAATAGAATCTGTTAATATAAAACGTGTAGTAGTAACGGTGCTCATAATTTTTCTTCGGTGCAACTAAATTTTGTCTGGTACGCAAACATTTTTAAAGTTAGTAGCACCGGTGCTAGCTGGAAAAAAAGCTTAATTTTGAGACCTGCTGATAGACTTATTGTTGTGCAATGAGATATAGCGTTACTAACTGACAAGGAAACAAGCATGGACAGTGCTTCTACATAGTTCGTTCATACAAAGAACAGCCAGAAAGGGGAAATTGATGGATTTGTGCCAAATATTAGCATCATTGACCAATAACAATGTACAATACCTATAACTATCAGGATGTTTGTGTGCTGTTTATCTATTTCTATTCTAATTTGCAATTAGCTGGAAAAAATAAGTAAATTCAAATCAAATTAAAGTATACATAGCAGAAATGAACAAATAAATTTTCCCTACCAGCAAATAGTCCGACATCAAATATAAAAGCAGACACCAACTCGCTATAACGTCGTCACCAATGACTAAATCTCAAAAAGACTGATGAAAACATCAGTGAATTGTAGCTCTGACATGGACATCGAGGATTATAAATTACTCAAAAACAGCTTCGGATGAAGTATATTGATCATAAGTACACAGATTGTGATCACATCTCGGTTTTTGTTCTGTTGATATGTCATTTCAAATATTTGTAGCTTGAAACAGATGGAATTATGATTGCTATTAGTATGACTACTAATGTGAATGCTTAAACGGAGCTCATAATATCGAGCGAGAGAAAAAAAGAAAGAAAAAGACAGCTGTGAAACATAACCTGCTTTGTATTTTTTTTTTAGGAAACACAGTTTAGATCTGTTTAGGGTAAAAGAGGTGTGTGAGTTATTGCAGTCTATCACTGAATGTGTCAGAAATATCGAAAACAAAACCAACTTTTCTCCGTTCCTTTAGTGCCCCTCACAGAGCTTGATCCATGCTGGCATTTCTCCCTTTGGGCAAAAAATTTCACCACTCCAGCCAAACTTTTAGGATAACCAAGTATCAGATTTGCACAATTCATATGCACAACGCTTTGGCTTGTTTTACTCACTCAAAAGCCTGACAGGCCTCCTGCTCGTAGCTACGGTTGCTAAACCATGATTGGTGTGTGGGGTGGTTTTCGTGTGTGGCTTAGCGAAGGGTCAATTCTGCACGTTTGTCAGACTTCAGACAAGTTAGATTCTTTTTTTGCCCTATTTTTAATGTACTCATTTTTGTGAATGTAGGTGCACAGGATGCAGCAGCAGCACGTATACAGGAACTTGAAGCTGAAGTCAGAAGACTGGAAACTGAGCTCGGGCAGCTGAAAATAAACCAATCTCTTTCACAGTTTCAGAGATTTTGTGCTTCAGATGAAGACATACGTTTTTACACAAGTTTTCCATCTGAAAAAGTCTTCCTAGCATTCTGGAAAGCAATTGAGCCCTCTGCGTCCATGATGGTCTATTGGTCTCTGGCCCAGAAGAAGGGACATACAACTGGAATGGAAGCTTCTCAAAGTCATCAGCGAAGCCTGCCACTGATTGATGAGTTTTTCCTATACTGCTGTCGTGTTTCTGCAGGTCTTAAAGAGAAAATGTTAGCAGACATTTTCAAGATTAGTCTCTCCACAGTAAGTCGTGTCATCATAACCTGGGCTAATTATCTTTACCTGATATTTGGATCTTTGCCAGTATGGATGAGCAGAAGGCAAGTCAATTCCACAATGCCTGAGAAGTTTAGGTAGTTCTGTCCAGAGGTGCGGGTCATCATCGACTGCATAGAGATAAGGTGCCAGAGTCCATCTTCCCTCACACTCCAGTCTGAGGTGAGTTCCTCGTATAAAAAACACCACCACCATCACATTTGTTTCCAGTTTGTTCACTGGTTCCATTTCAGATTAAGAGTTGACAAAACAGTCAGGCACACTCAAACTGTTGGAACCAGGGGATGCTTGCATGGCTGACAAAGGATTCACCATTGAGAACATTCTGGTGGAGCGAGGGGCCAAACTCATCATACCACCTTTCCAAACAGCAACTCAGTACAGCAAAGAAGATGCTGAGAGAACGCAAGCCATAGCACGCCTTCAAATTCTTGTTGAGAGAGCCATCAGAAGAGTGAAAGAGCTTCGCATCTGCGACACCCCTGTAACCTTGACCATGTGTGGAACAGTTATCCAGCTGTGGACTAACTGCTGCCTGATGAATAATTTTCAGTGGCCGCTTGATATTAAGTGAAGTTTATTTATAAACAAATTTCGAGAGGATCAAGTGCTTATGATTGTCCACAGCTGTTCCAAATTTAACTAATGACTAATTATCCTTAACTCACTATAAATAAC
Organism: Danio rerio; assembly: GCF_052040795.2. Classification (NCBI taxonomy): domain Eukaryota; kingdom Metazoa; phylum Chordata; class Actinopteri; order Cypriniformes; family Danionidae; genus Danio; species Danio rerio. The sequence goes on from NC_141044.1 coordinate 10,984,109, forward strand.
CAGACTTTACTCATCTTAATATTTTCATCTTGAAGAAACCCCCCTCCCAACCCTACTTATCCTCCTTTCAAACAGGTGACACGGTGGCCAATGATTAGCGCTGTTGCCTCACAGCAAAAATGCCCCTGGTTAAATTCCCTTCCAAACCAGATGAAATTTCTGTTCGGAGGTTTGCTTGTTCTCCCCGTGCTCGCGTGGTTTTCACCGGGTCCTCCGGTTTCTTCCCACAGTTTTAAAAACCAGTACACTTAACAATTAATCCAAAATTTTTTAGCCAAGCTCTGACTACACTTTCTCAGCATTCATATCTGACACTTAGCTACAACAAGCAGGAGGGGGAGTCATCGAGATCTACCTGAGCTCAAACTCCCCTCTCGCCCTGCAACGGGAGGGAGCCCAGGGCTCGAGGGTCTTATAAGCTCAGGGCTCTCTCCTGGGACAGCTTGCCAAACAAGCTTTATTATCAATCTTCAGCTAAGTAGTGTGAACTCTTGAAAGGTCACTAATCATAGCCAGCTTGTGTGTGTGTGTGTGTGTGAGTGTGTGTGTATATATATATATATATATATATATATATATATATATATATATATATATATATACATACATACATACACACACACACACACACACACACACAGTAGTCAACATTTGAAGTGGATTACAACCTTTCATCAAAGTTGTCCTAAAACTATTAAACAACACCCATTCTTGTAAAATGTTGATTACTGTGTGTGTGTGTGTGTGTGTGTGTGTGTGTGTGTGTGTGTGTGTGTGTGTGTGTGTGTGTGTGTGTGTATATATACACACACACACACACACACACACATACACACACAAACATATATGTATATATATATATATATATATATATATATATATATATATATATATATACATATACATACATACATACATACATACATACATATACATATAAACATACATATACATATAAGTGTAGGTATGCATACACACAGATATATATATATATATATATATATATATATATATATATATATATATATATATATATATATATATATATATATATATATATATATATGTATATATGTATATATATATATTTCATGTACATACATATACAACTATACAAACTGATATACATATATACGCATAATGCATATACTCGTGTATAAATGTCAACAAATGTATATTTTGAAATGTATTATATAAATCTTGAAAAAAATACATTGAATAAATAACATATGTACAACCAATTCCAGACTGACTTATTTAAGCAGTATTACCATTTTATACATTTACACAGTGCAATGTCAAATGAGACTTGTTGCCTCCCCTTACTCCCCTAATGTACTTAAAGAAATAATAAAGGTCCAGGTTCCCTCTTATCTGAGTTATGATGTCATTGGTCCTCCACACTCTTTCCACTGTAATGTCCTCTTTTGTGTCAGTAATGAAGTCATACCAGCTGAGTCCAGTTATACCACGCTGACCTTGAACCTGCCAGTAGTATTTATAGGATTTTTCAGGGTTGCCTGTCCATTAACAAACTTAATATGCTTAGCTTCTAAAACTCTAAGCACATCTGGACATTTCACCTCAACAAGGCCAAAACAGGGGTCTAAATTAGGATCATAAACTCCGGCATCAGGACTGGCTCCAAGGTAAGGGGCATCTGGATGTACCACAAAACCACAAGGTAACACATTAGCATTAAACAAATTTGAGTAACGTAGAAGAACCTCAGATTCCTTATCAAGGCCTCTTTTCATAGCCTTTGTTTGCTTTGCACCCATGAGTATTCGCCTTGCCAGTGCCAGGACTGATGTCTTCCCTCACACGTGACAAACCTCAGGAAATCTGCTAGCTGTGACTCTTGGGCTGTGCATGTCTATCCACAACAGACAGTCAGACTGGTCTCAGTTTGCTGTTCTATTTAAGATGCCAACTCCTTTTAGACTCCAAATGAAGGAACTTATGGCAATGTGGGACAAAGTGCAGGATCCTTGGAAACGCATCACCATCAATTGGGAGTTTTGGGAACAAAGGAGCATCAGGGAGCATCAGTTTTACCTCATTTCTGGAGATGACCGTAAGGCACTGGTAGGAGAGCACATAGCCTCTGAGCACAGGACCAAATCGAGTCCACCAAACACAGTTCAGAGAAATCATAAAGAACATTGGAAGTCAGAGGTTGAGGTGTGAGTCCTTTAACAGTTTCTCCAACAACTTGTACTGCTGGGTCAAGGAGGGGACCTATAACAAATTACATGATTAAAAAAGAAATCAAGTTAGATAAGCAAATTAATAAATCACAGCAGTACAACATTTGTTACGTAATACAAAATTCATTCAGGGATTTTCAAATTCACACAAAAGAGAGGGTGGACAAACTTTTGCACAGACTATTATTCAGTTTAATTTAATTTCACAAATCTCGATACTACTACACATGATATTATCTAGCTTTCGCTACACTGTAAAACGCCAAAAGTTAAGGTAACTCAAACCATTTGAGGAAACGGATTGCAACAAACCATTTAAGTTCAAAATCCAATCCTAATGAGTATGGTGAACTTCATCCATTTGATTAAATGAAGCAATTTGAGCAAAGTAAACCCAATAAATGAACAGAACTCAAACCAGCTGAGTACTGTAAAACTCAATAAGCTAAGGCAACTCAAACCATTTGAGGAAAACCGATTGCAACAAACCATTTTAAGTTCAGAAACTAATCTATATGACTACTGTGAACTTGCTCCATTTAAGTTAAAGTAAAGAGGTATTTAATTAACTCATTACCTTCAACACTAAGTTCAAAACTCTTTTCAAATCATATAACTTCACTCATTTCATTTGATAAAGTGGACTTTTGGGCTTTAAAGTGTAAAAGCCGAATGGCATATCACTCCAATCTTCTCTTATAAAGAAAGAGCACATTACTATGCAGCCACAGAGGGGTGCCCAAACCTTTGCATAAAACTGTATACAGCTGAAGTTATTAGCCTTCTTGAGTTATTAGACGCCTGTATATTTTCACCCAATTTCTATTTAACGGAAATACTTTTTTTAAACACATTTCTAAGCATAATAGCTTTAATAACTAATTTCTAACCGATTTATTTTAACTTTGCCATCATGACAGCACAAAATGTACTAGATATTTTTCAAGATGCTAGTACTCAGCTTAAAGTCCATTTTAAAGGCTTAATTAATTAGGCAGTTTAAAGTAGGCAAGTCATTGTATAAAGGTGGTTTGTTCTGTAAAAATAAAATAAAAGGTATACCAATATTTATCTTAAAATGTTTTATAAAACTACTTTTATTCTAGCTGAAATAAAACAAATAAGAAGCAAAAAAATCCCTGAAAGAAAAGAAATTGGTAATACTGTGAAAAAGTCCTTGCCCTGTTAAACATCATTTGGGATATATTAGAAAAAACTAGAATAAATTGATTTCAACTGTACTTATGTACATATATGCAATATATATTCCAAAATATTGATTTTATAGTACAACCCCAAATCAGAAAAGGTTCGGAGAGTATGGAAAATGCACATAAAAATTAAGGGATTTCCAAATTTACTTAGACTTGTAATTTATTGCAGACAGTAAAACAAACATTTTTTAATGTGTTTCTGATTATTTTTATTAACATTAAAAAAAAAACAAACAAACATGTATTAGAAGTTTGGGATAGGAGCAATTTAGGGATAGTAATCATGTAAATAATGATGTGATTTGAAACAGGTGATGTCAACAGATAATTACAATTACGATTTGGTAGAAAAGCAGCATCCAAGAAAGGTCTAATCCTTAAGGAGCAAAAATGGGCTGAGGATCGCCAGTTTGCCAACAAATACGTGAGAAAGTTATTGAAATGTTTAAGAACAATGTTCCTCAAAGGAAAAAAAGGAAGACAGTTGTACATTTCACCTTCAACAGCATAAGATAGCATTTCATAAGTCATTCATTCATTTTCTTTTTGGCTTAGTCCCTTTAGTAAACTGGGGTCGCCACAGCAGAAGAACCGCCAACTTATCCAGCACATATTTTACACAGCGGATGCTCTTCCAGCTGCAACCCGTCCCCAGGAAACATTACATAATAAAAAGATTCAATTAATCTGGAAAAATGTCAGTGCTTGAAGGATAATGGCGTTAGTCTAAATGGAACTATTGTGATCTCTGATCTCTCAGGCAGCACTGCATCAAGAGTCAACATTCATCTGTAAATGATATCAGCACATGGGCTCAGGACTACTTTGACAATCGTTTGTCAAGTACCAAAATAAGTAGCTGCATCCACAAATATGGGATAGGTATAATGTAAATATGGACACCTATGTTAATTGTGTCCAGAAGTGTCGTCGGCACAGTGGAAATGTGTACTGTGGTCAGATGAATCAGTATTTTAGGTATTTTTTTTGTGAGAAATGGATGCCATGTGCATCACTTAGTGTCTTCAGTCTCTTAAAGTGTTGTGAAAAAGAAAGACAACATTACAAAGTTGTAAATGCTTTACTGTTCCAACTTTAAAAAAAAAAAAGTCCTGCAAGAACCAATATTGGAATATGTGTTTATCTTGAAAAATAAATAAATAAAAATTACACAGGAACACATTAAGTAATGTTTGTTCTATTGTCTGCAATGAAATACAAGCTGTGTTTTTGACCCTCGCTTTGTTTATTGTTCATGTTGCTTTGCTGCTCGCCCCGACTATTTACTTGTGACTTCAAAAATAATCATTTACTAAATAAACTGCATTTTGATCCTCACTTCTGTCACCATCCTGATTCTTTAAGGCTGATCTATACTTCTGCATCAAGCGTACACGTAGGCTGAGTTGGGTCATTGTGTTTTTGGGCGCCGGTGTCCTCCTTGGTGATGAGTATTTTCTTAGATTGCTTTCTATTCAAGTGCTTGAACAAGTTGCTGGTTAAGCAGTCGAAAGTTCTTTAGACTGAGTCTCACAGCAATATTTTAGTTTTTACGCTCAATGAAATCAAAGTAATGTCTGTATTTCCACTTGAAGAAGCAACCAATCTTTTCATATACAGTTGAAGTCAGAATTATTAGCCCCTCCTGTTTATTTTTTTCTCCAATTTCTGTTTAACAGAGAGATTTTTTTTTCAGCAGAAACATAATAGTTTTATTAACTAATTTCTAATTAATGATTTATATTATCTTTGCCATGATGATAATATTTTACTAGATATTTTTAAAGACAATTCTATACAGCTTAAAAGCTGACATTTAAAGGCTCAACTAGGTTATAGATTAACTATGCAGAATAGGGTAATTAAGTTGGTGTATAAAGGAGGTTTGTTCTGTAGACTAAAACTAGCTTAAAGGGGCTAATAATTTTGTCCTTAAAATGGTGTTTAAAAAATTCTAAACTGCTTTTATTCTAGCTAGAAATAAAACAAAAAAAGACTTTCTCCAGAAGAAAAAAATATTAACAGAAATACTGTGAAAATTTCCTTGCTCTGTTAGACGTCATTTGGAAAATATCTTTAAAAAATTATATATATATATATATATATATATATATATATATATATATATATATATATATATATATATACATATATATATATATATATATATATATATATATATATTATTGTTAATCATTTTTTTTGCATAATTCTGTTGATCATCCTCAGTCCTGATTAAAACTACTAAATTTTAATCAAAAAATTTAATTTGTAAGTTTAGAAAATAACAGAATTCACAAGTTCACAATTGATGTCACTGATTTAGTAAAAGACACACACAATTATGTATTTTTTAATAAAAAGGGAGTTGTGGACTGGATTAAAAAAAAAAAAAACTTTTTACCACTGTCTTGGACATGTGAGTGATTAGTAAAAACATTGGCTTTGATTAATTGTTAGATTTAAAAGATGTTCTCCCTAATGTTCTGTTGGTGGCTGTTTTTGCTCCGTTGACTTATAACCTTATTTGATGGTGTATAAATATGCAGTCTTTATGTTTTTATGTACTCCATGTAGTTCTGAAAGCTGAATTGCATATTTTGATTTTCTCAGACACATCAAGTTAAGTGCATAAAGGTCACTCTCTCCCACACACACACACACACACACACACACACACACACACACACACACACACACACAATTTACTTTGCAGTTATACTCCATATAAAATCCAGAAGCTAAGCTTATTTTGCACAGGCCAATTTAAAGGGTTTTAAATGTGGTAAAAATGTGGTAATGTGGTAAAACGAAAGTCACTGGGGTTAAAACAGTCACCAACAGTAGAGAAAAAAAAAATTATTTAAAAAACTATAGATCCAAGGCAATGTTGTTTCACATGTCCAAGACCTTGATAAAAGGTTAAAAAAATCCAGATATTATATATATATATATATATATATATATATATATATATATATATATATATATATATATATATATATATATATATATATATACACACACATTTTTTTCATATATTAAAGTTTTAGTTATGATATTCCCAAAATAATTCTGCAAAAAATCGCAGACTTTTACCAAAATTCTCCGCAGAAATAGCAAAAAACGTCCACAGATTCCGTCTGGCCCTACTTTTAAGCCATTTATTTGCTTAATTAAGATTTGTTTAAATTAAAATAAAATATGATGTTGCCACTATAAGAGTTAACAGCAGAGGGCGCCGCATACCAACGCTTTTTCAAACTGTCCTATCGTAGAGTCAGTGAAATCTCTACAGTACCTTCATATTCAGTTCATTCCTCAAGAGCAAGAGTCTAACCACTTTTCTAGTTATCTAATTATAATTGATTACTTTTAAAGATTATGTTTAAAGACACAATACCTGGTGAAATTTAAAACATGGCGCTCTTTTCATAACCGTCCTTCAACATCAGGGCTTGTTCTTCTCAACTAATAAATTTTTTTCACCCCTACAATTATCTTACCCATCTTGTTTAATGGTTTTCTAAACCACAAAGCTTTACCTTATCATTTAGGCTGTATTTATCTTTCCATGCTCGTTCCTGTCTAAGGAATGAGGAAACCTTGGAGATAATATATATATATATATATATATATATATATATATATATATATATATATATATATGTGTGTGTGTGTGTGTGTGTGTGTGTGTGTGTGTGTGTGTGTGTGTGTGTGTGTGTGTATATATATATATATATATATATATATATATATATATATATATATATATTTTTTTTTTTTTTGTAATCATTAATCCCTTCATTATAATGCAACAATTAAAGTCATTTTGCAACATCTTTGGATGTTTTATAAAGCCCCCTAGTGGATTACTTTGACCATTTTGACGTTAGCTGATGATGGTATTACTTATTTTAGTCAATGGGCATTACGTGTAAACTAGTGACGGTTTCCTTGTAACTATTTTGCAGGAATATCATAATTTTATTTTATATTTTGCATTAATATCATATTTAATAAATATACAAATTCTCGAAGCAATTAAAATTATAATGAAACAGCAGATGAATATGAAGCATACATATAAAAGAATAAATATTTAAAATAACAATTTTGTGTTTTTTGTTATGTTTCTTATGTCTAAAATGATGCTGCATTTCTATTAGAATTCTTTCAAGCCATTTTTTCATATTTTCTGTGTGGTGTTTAAACGCATGACATGCGGGAGTTGCTTGGACTCTTGTTTACGAAAATATAAAAATACACCCTCGTTGTAAAAAGTGAGCTGTCACTGCTTGATCGAGCGGTGACGTCAAGCCCCCAGTCTGCCTACTGTTTTCCTTCCGCGAGTATAGTCCCGTATTTTTCACATTCATATCTTATAGCAACACGCCTGTGAAGTAAATATATGATTTCAAACAGTAGCTGTATTTTTTGAGCTCAACGCTTGAATGTAATTCGCAAACTACCGTGTATTGGTTTGGCGGGAAACATTACTAGCACAGCCATACGTCAGGGGGCGTTGCTTCAGAATCAGCTCGCGGGAGCTTATTCATCCTGCCCCTGACACTCAGACTATCAGTCTGTCCAGCATCTGAGAGCTGCACGAGCGCGCAGGGTTGTTTATATTTTCCATCACTTTCCTTTCCACTTGACCGTGACTCTGACGCCACTTATGCTGCAAGTGACCGGAGCAAAAACTGTTGGATTTTACTTCTCGCTCCTTCTTTTTTGCTCTCTTTTCATTGCATTGCGTCTCGAAAGAAACAATTCTGGAACGGCATTCGTTAAATACAAGGTAAGGATCTGACAATTGGACGTTTCACGCGTGTTTTTGACTTGAAGTGTTGTTTGACAGTAAGTTTGGTTCGGATGTGCGCTCGAATAAAGCACCACAAGCAGAGATGCTCGAGGATGTTTTGGTAGAAGTAACCGCCGCTTTGGGCTTCACTCGCTGTTTTTACACACGCTGTCAGTTGCTTGTGTTATTTACACGCTTGTATATCTTTATATGTGCAGTTTTTTTGGTGAAGCTTTTGTGTTGTGTGTTTAGTTAGACGTTGCCTCTGCACCGTAGTGATTCATATTTGTTTTTTTTAATCTCCTTCCTCAAGTGTCAAAATGCCGGTGAGTGCGAGTTTGGCGTGTAAAAACTACGATTACGACTACGACTCCATCCAGCCCTACTTCTACTTCGACAACGACGATGAGGATTTTTATCACCATCAGCAAGGACAGACTCAACCTTCAGCCCCCAGCGAGGACATTTGGAAGAAATTCGAACTGCTGCCCACACCGCCCCTCTCGCCCAGCCGGAGACAGTCGCTCTCCACCGCGGAACAGCTGGAGATGGTCAGCGAGTTCCTGGGAGACGACGTGGTCAGCCAGAGCTTCATCTGCGATGATGCGGACTACTCCCAGTCCTTCATCAAGTCCATCATCATCCAGGACTGCATGTGGAGCGGCTTTTCCGCCGCTGCCAAGTTGGAGAAAGTGGTTTCAGAGAGACTGGCGTCTTTGCACGCGGAAAGGAAGGAACTGATGTCTGACAGCAACTCAAATCGACTAAACGCGAGCTATTTGCAGGATCTGAGCACCTCTGCATCAGAATGCATCGATCCCTCTGTGGTCTTCCCATATCCTCTGACAGAGTGTGGGAAAGCCGGCAAGGTTGCATCACCACAGCCCATGCTGGTCCTGGACACTCCACCTAACAGCTCCAGCAGCAGTGGCAGCGATTCAGGTATGTTATGTCATTTAGATCTCCCCACATCCTGATGTAATGCATGCTCGCGTTTGTAAGTGACCTCTACTTGTCACCGCTGAGGTGGAGCGTGCCGGTCACGGGACTTTATCCTTGTACCCTTGATGCAAGTGGTAGTTGCGTAAGATCCCTTCACCTCCCCCTGTTCGGCCCGAGTCAGTTCTGTAGGAAAGGCTGCAATGTTCAAATATCAGCTGATGAGGAAAGTGGGCGGGGACTGGAATGCAGAGATTTCACCCCCCACTTACCCCACCCATTGTGGAAAGCCACTTGCCAAATTCCGTTGTATTCACTCTGCTGTGTAATGTTGGGACGTTTTTTGCAAGGTAATATTCATTAAACATTTTTTCATTCAATTGCAGAAGATGAAGAAGAGGATGAGGAGGAGGAAGAAGAAGAGGAGGAGGAAGAAGAGGAGGAAGAGGAGGAAGAAATTGATGTGGTGACTGTGGAAAAGCGACAGAAAAGGCACGAGACGGATGCTTCAGAGTCGAGGTACCCCAGTCCCCTGGTTTTGAAGCGCTGTCACGTCTCCACCCACCAGCACAACTACGCCGCCCATCCGTCAACGCGGCATGACCAGCCTGCTGTCAAGAGGCTACGACTTGAGGCTAGCAACAATCACAGCATCAACAGCAGCAACAGGCATGTGAAGCAGCGCAAGTGTGCGAGTCCTCGCACATCGGATTCTGAGGACAATGACAAACGCAGGACTCACAATGTGCTGGAGCGCCAGCGCAGGAATGAACTCAAACTCAGCTTTTTCGCGCTACGGGATGAGATCCCTGAGGTCGCGAATAACGAGAAAGCTGCTAAAGTGGTTATCCTAAAGAAGGCGACAGAGTGCATCCACAGCATGCAGTTGGACGAGCAGAGGCTGCTGTCCATCAAAGAACAGCTGAGGCGAAAGAGCGAACAGTTAAAACACAGGCTTCAGCAGCTGCGGAGTTCACATTAATGAATCTGTGTCACAAGCGAAAAGACTTTCCAAGAACTCCCACCCCCTGCTTTTTTATGCAAGACTGTTGCTGTGTATAGTTTGAACGTTGCATGTCAAATGCATTTTTTTTTTTCCTTTTGAATATTGTCAACTTTTTTTATGTTTGAAACTGCCAGTTTGGTTGGAAACTACAAGGTTGTTCAAATAATTTGTATTTAAGGCATTTATTTTTATTAATAAAATAAGAAAAATATAGGGCTGCGCAGCCCTAGATTAAAATGTTTTTGTAAGTTTTTGTATATAACGAATTAATATTTCCTAAGAAAAATATTTTTGAACCTGTATTAGCTATGTGTTCTCATAAACCATATTCGTTTTCACTATATGGTTTTTCAATGTTTTCACTCAATCATAAAGGAATTTCTTTCTGAACTTGACTCTCTTGGTCTCATTATACACACAGATTAGACACTATTGAAATGTTTGTAGAGTGTTTATTCAGAAAAAATAGCTAAGTAATGTATAATACTGCATTTTGTTTACAACGAAAAGATGCCTGTCCAAAATGTTATGTGGGATTGCTGCATGAAATACACAGACAATACTTAAAAGCATGATTAAAGAATATAAATACTTGCATCCCTGCATCAAGATGAACTTGACCCCCTTCACATTTGGCATTCAGAAGTCAAAAATGAAAGCTATTGAAATGTATGTTGTGGACCGTTTTGCCTGCAGGAGAAGTCCCTTTCAGGTGATTTACCGAAGCTGAGTCATTAAGATCTCTCAATCATGTCTAGAAGGAAGGCTCACAGAGCATCTGCTATGGATGTGGCAAAGCTCTGTTAATGCAGTCTGAGCTGCAAACCACTCAGAAACCAGTGCAGCAGCTATGGAGACATAATTAAACAGTGTGAGAATTATAGCCTTGATTTCTTTAAACACATTTTAAAACTATATGTTGTAGTTCAGCTTAAGCAAGCTTTTCAGATCTTTTATTTATTTAATATATAAATTAATAAGCAGTACAAGCGTTAAATGTTTGTTACATGTACGCAAGCTATTTCAGTTCCTGAATGACAAATTTAGCCTACTGCAAAAAGTAATATATTACAATCTGTTGTCACTTAAAAAATAAATAAAAACTAAATAAAATAAATAAAATATTTTATTTAACTAAAATAAATAAAACTTAACTAAATATTTTAATGACTTTTTAAGGCCTAATGTGAATATAAATGTGCTATGTTGTTTTATGGTAATTTTTTCTCTTTTTTTAAAGAGATAAGGTTGACGTAAAATTGTAATATATTACTTTTTTTCCCAACACTGGCAAAATGTAAACACAAGAAAAAAACACTGATACTGTGCTTACTACTAAAGCTAACCACAACCATTATTTTAATGAAGTGGTCAGACGCCACCATCTGTATTGTCCCATAATTCACACCATGTGTGGACACATGGTGATTGACATGATTATAGTGTTTTCATATCCATAAAAATATAAACATCATGCATCAATATGAGAAGCTAATCAATGAGCATGCTTGTCGCAGCAAGGCTCACGCTTTGTCCCTTCTTTAAACGCTCAGTGTTTGTCTCCTGCATGACGATACTTCCACACTGACTACACAAAGCTGTGATTTTTCCCCGACTCCGCTGTATTGGGTCTGCGTGACGTCATCGACTGTATGACTGTACGCAGCGCGTGCCGCGGAGCGCGTGCTCTGAGCACATGGAAGAGGGCTCGAGACGAAGTATCCAAAGAATAACTCCACACCTGAAAGGGAATATCTGCAGAAACCGAATCAATTCTGGAACAAAAGAGGGTAGGTGCTGTATTCTTTTCCAATACTGTGCGTTATAATTTTGTTTTAGAGCCTCACGTGTTTATGCTGCACAAACTGATGCTTTGACAATAGACATATGTGCTTGTTATTATATGTATTCAGACGTTAGCCGTTTCATAATGTTTATTCACATTATTTCCAGTTTTCATAATGTTTTATGTATCTATTATTACTGCCTATCTAAGATTTGATTGTGTCATTGTAACACTTATAGACTATTATCTTTCATATTCTTTGTTTTATGCTGTTATGTGTAACAAACCAATATAAGAGAACATATGAACACCCCAGATCACACATATACTTAATAATGTTTAATACATGACAAAAAATACAAAATCAAACGGTTCTTAAGTAAGCATTTGCAATGTGTTTGCTTTGATTGAGCTCCTTTTGTCTATCAGATAAGTATAGCAGCCACATTGCACCACAACATCTTCACTGTTTTAAATAAAATTATATATATATATATATATATATATATATATATATATATATATATATATATATATATATATATATATATATAAATGATTGCTCCTGCATTAAAATATTGTTTTTGTGTCTCAGTAAGCTGCAACATATAACGGCTATTAAGTATATTAGGTGTTCTAATAAATGTTTAAAAGTATTCTGCATTAATACGTTCATATTCCGTATTAATAAAGCATGATTCCTCACCAACAAGGTTATAATCGACCATACAGCATGCATTTATTGTTTCCATGCACGGAATATCCATTGCGTTCTCTTGTTTTGATTTGATTTTAAACATGTGTGCTTTAAATGTTCATATGGACTTAAAAATACAATCATTTTTTATTTTCTGTATATTGTCAGCTGACATATGTATGCAGAAACCTTGCAAAAGTGTACAGGTGTGGTGCACAGATTTTGATGTACAGCTATACGTTTTAGTCTGTAACATTAAACGCCTAGTATAAAAACAGCAAGCAAGAGAAACACAATTAATTACTTTATGCTCTTAAAATTACATCACAGCAAATGTTAGCAGTGACTTGTAAGCAGAAAAGAAACTGGTTTCTCTGGCTCATCCTTCTCTAGGGTCACATGATTCCCTTTGGCAATGGCAGAATACGTCTGACTGAGGGAGGTAGACCACACACTAATACACAGTCGAGGTCTGTCCTGGCCTTGGGGTTAGTCTGAAACACAGACACAAATTGCAGTCTTAAAACCCTGTTTAACAGCATATATTAGGTGTATATAAATGTAAATACAGGTGGCCTGAAATGATAAAGCTTGTGTTTATTATTTGCAAGCCACAAATTGAATCAATGAGTGATTTTAGATCAGCAAGCAGTAGATGATACACTTTGTTCTTTTAACAGACCTGCACTTGGCGCATTTAGGATATGTTGGCCGTTATTTATACCTTCTTGTCTTATTGAACTCGCTTAAGTTTATGTAGCAGATTAAACATGACAAACATCAGTGATTGCACTTTTGCTGTTGCTCAAACTTTGAACAAACTCTTAAGTGGATGTATTAAACTTTGGCACTTTGTGCTTTAGGAATGAATGATGAAGTCTCAGCTTTTTAAGGAAACTTTTATTTTCAAGTGCCTTGTGAGTGTCACTTGATGGACCAATAGAATAGTTAAAAATAAATATATTTATTAAATTTGATTGATTCATTCATTCATTTTCTTGTCGGCTCAGTCCCCCTATCAATCCGGAGTCGCCCCAGTGGAATGAACCGCCTATTAAATTTATTTATTTAATAAAATTAAAATTGACTCACCTTCAAGATGTTCCAAACCTTTATGTGTTTCTTTCTTTTGATAAACACAAAAGAAGTTATTATAAAGAAAGCTGAAAAACTTTAATATTCGACTTCCATAGTTAAAAAAAAAAGTATTATGGAATGCCCAGCAAACAACTTTGTGTTTATTAATTTGGCGTCTAATAGACAGCTAAACCTAGACAGCTTGGCTGAAACGAAGCTAAACTTTTAGCTTTGTTTTACCCAAGATGACTATGTTTATTAGACATCTATTAGACATCTTTTAAAAACAAAATAGGCTTGCTGGGTGGATACATGTTTTCAGCTTTTTTCAAAATATCTTCTTTATGTTCATCTGAAAAAAGTCAAACACGTTTGGAACAAGTAATGATGACAGATTCTTCAGTTTTGGTTGAACTATCAAGTAAAACTAACAGGGTTAACAGAAAACCTGGAAAAGTCATAGAATTTTGATGGCATTTTCCAGACCTGGAAAGTTTTGGAAAAACAGAAAAACCCACAAGGTTTTGGAAAAGTCATGGAAATTACATTTACATTTAATCATTTAGCAGACATTTTGTTCAAAGTGACTTAAGCTGAGTCACACCCTGCAAAATTCTGCGAAAAGAGACGGGGTTAAACAATATTTTTATTCATTAATAAAAGTGAGCGATTGCTCCATATTTAAAATTAATTGTTTTAAATGATATTTTTTGGTCTCAAGCAATCACCTGATGTGATTTTGCAGGTAAGAACTTTCAAAGTGCAGTGAAATGCGAAAGACGTGCTTGCGTTTCTGTTCTGCTGCATTTGCATGCCTATAAATGGAAGTCTATGGAGCGAAAAGTGCAGTGTGATCACGGTTTTATAATAGAAGTCGTTTTTACCAACTATTACTAGTTTAACAAACTATTAAGATTATCTAAAATTGGTTTGACAAATATATGTATATTGGAATGGAGCTTAGTTGATTTGACTTCTTTTCTTTTCTTGGCCAAAAACATGCTCTCACATGTGTAAGCATCATTTATTTTACATAAATATAAAAATAAATTGAGACTACTGCATGTTTTGTGATATGCTGTAATAAATTGAAACATTTCTCATGATTTACCACGTACAAATGATATCAGAATTATTAGCCCCCATGAATTGTTAGACCCCTTGTTTATTTTTCCCCCCCAATTTCTGTTTAACGGAGAGAAGATTTCTTCAGCACATTTCTAAATATAATAGTTTTAATAACTTATTTCTAATAACTGATTTATTTTGTCTTTGCCATGATGACAGTAAATGATATTTTACCAGATATTTTTTATGACACTTCTATACAGCTTAAAGTGATATTTAAAGGCTTAACTAGGTTAATTAGGTTAACCAGGCAGGTTAGGGTAATACGCTAAAATAAATAAAAAAACAAAAATAAATCAAAGGGGGGCTAATAATTCTGACCTCAACTGTATGTAGACATAACATGAAACATTAGGTCATCAAAATTGACTTGAAAGTCCTGAAAAAGTGAAGGAATTTTTGCAGTAAAAATGTGTACGAACCCATAACTAAGGTAAAAGCTGTTGTGTAATTTTCGTGTTTATTTTGGTTGTTTGAAAATAGCTTGTCAAATGCACACCATAGAAAAGTTTGATGTGAACTTCTTCTCTGGTTTATCTCTTCTAAGATCAAGCTAAAGCATGACCATCTGGTTACTTTTCTGTTGCAGGACAATAATCAGATTTTGCAGGACAATGTGGCACATGTGGATGTCTTTTCCACAAATAAAACAATATTTTTACTTGGTCTAAGATTTTTTTTTTAAATTTTTATTTGGACTAGAAATGACAAAAAAAAACAAAGTAAGAAAAGCAAGAAAACAAAGCATGTTTGCATGCATGTTTGCATGTTCTCCCTTAGTTGGCATGGGTTTTCATCCGGTTGCTTCGGTTTCCCCAAACAGTCCAAAGATATGCTGTATAGGTGAATTGGGTAAGCTACATTGTCTGTAGTGTATGTGTGTGAATGAGTATGTATGGGTGTTTCGCAGTAATGGGTTGCAGCTGGAAGGGCATCCACAGCGTAAATCACATGCTGGAAAAGTTGGCAGTTAATTTCACTGTGGTGACCCCAGATTAAAAAAAAGGACTAAGCTGAAAAGAAAATAAATGAATGAATATTGTGAGTGCACACATTGTGATATCAATGCTGTAACAATATATTGTGCAGCAATTTTAACCCAATTAAAAAGGTGTTTTTATTGTGTTATTTTTATTTCAGGGCAAAAAAACAATAGGCTACAGATACAATTTAAATGTGGGACACTGCTCACATATTGTCAAAGCTCCCAGTACTCAAAACCTGGGACAAACTCCCAATGTTGGGATTGTTCAGACTGTTAGATAGTTGGTCACCCTAGGTTTATAGTAGATATTGAAGTTGTCAGTTGAAATGTAAGCAAATGATACAATGATTTTCATATTTGATGCTATAAAGCTGTTTTAAACAGTTTGTTGTAAAAATCACATACAAGTAGATATGACGTTAATTAAAGTGATGGTTCCATACCTTTAACACAAAAGAGCATATGTTTGAAACCCATTACCATTGACTTCCATAGAAGGAAAAACAAATACTATGAAAGTCAACAGCTATGTTTCCATCCCAAGTCGTGAAATAAATATATGGGCAAAACTGGAATATCACATATAAGACATGTGAATAAAGTAGTGTTTCCACCCAAGAAGTCAAAGAGAACAAAATCGTCACTTTCTGATTACCTCGCACCAAATATCAAAAGTAAAAGCGGAATTTGCTACAGTAGGAGAAGCTGCATGTATTTTTTTCTTTACTTAATAAATGACTTGCACCTCAGAAGACAGTATGCCGACATGGAATGAATGTGTGGTGGCATTTAAAGGTGTCAGACGTGGAGGTAATTTATTATATAATAACAGTAAGGTAAGGCGTTTTAGAATGGCCAAAACTACATTTCAGATGTTTTACAATGTGTCAGCTTGCTGGTTTGTCCATTCACACGCATTTTTACCATCACATGATCTCTTATAACAAAATCACAAGAATTTTTAATGCGTATACTGGAATTTGTTTGGTGGAAGTGTTTCCATCATAGTTTATGTGCATCTTTTCTTATTGAATAAAAAGTTTATCCTTCTTCAGTTATGCACATACATTATGTTACGTATGTGCAAATTTATGTGCATCTTGGGGTTTCCATAATCCGTATTTTTATGGGCATATCCAAAATGAGCATAAAAATAGGTGGATGGAAACATAGCTAACGTTTAGAGGTTTTTATCATTTTTCTAAATAACTAATTTTCTGTTCAAAAGAAAAACACAGCTCAAACAAGGTTTGTGACAAGTTAATGATGGCCGAATTTTCAGTTTTGGGTGAACTATCCCTTTATCCAGAGTGTAGAATTGCAAAGCTGGTGCAAAGTGTTTTTATATGGCTGTTTTCTGACCACAGTTTTTTTGTGTTTATTTAATGTTGAGAGGAAAGCATCTAGAAAGTGTTTACATATAATACAAATTCGCAATGACCAAATTTATCACAATCTACCTATACTTCAAAATTGTGCCTCCCAATGCTCATTTGTCATTTGCGAATCCCCATGAAACATCACGTCAAGCAAAACTGGAGAAAAAAATTTAATCGAAACAGGGTTTTGGAAACAAAACTCCTGCACTTTGGCAGCTCAGTTTAACTTTGTGTAGTGCCCTTTTAACAAACCTTCATCTGATATTTATTAGATCTTCAGTTTCAGGGAACAAAGTCTATTAAACATTGTTCTGTGTATAACTTTTGGTATTTGACTTCTGAGAGCAGACTCCAAGAACTCTGTTGAACTGCACTTTAGACAAATTGGATCCATCAGTTGTGTTATAGGCTGTGAGAGAGGGTGGAACAGGTTCCTTTGGCAACACAGAGACCGGACTGTTTTAGTTCTTTGGATGCTTTTCCATGTGTTATGTAATCCCTCCCTTAGTTTGTAATGGAGGTCCCCATTCCGCGGCAAGATCTGAGCACAGTGCAGGACTGCCTGTCTTTGTCTTCATCGTCTCTTTTTTTTTAAACTCTTTCCCCCAACGTTGGCCTCTGTTACCAACAACATCACTTCCTGCTGACATCACTCTGTTTATAACCACAGGCTCTCTCTACTGCTTGTTGTCATTTGCTCACATAATGCTGCAACATATTATATCAATGTGTACCTTCAAAGGTTTGGGATCAGTGGTGAAAAATCCAGCCATGCTTTCCACCAGCACGGGGCATATTTTGCATGATGGGACTGACATGAGATGCTAGTGGTTTGTAGGTTCCTGGTATGGAAGGTGTGATTGCTATATTAGCTTGGTTTTGAGGTTATGTTGAGAATGCTGGTTCACTAACTAGACCATCTCTATACCAGCTCCAATCATAAACTAGCCTTGGACCAAGATGGAATTTGTGCTGGTTTCTGATGACTTTTTTTAACAAGGATCTATGGGATCACCGAAGTTGAAATGACCAACACAAGATCATTGTGGATATGTATCCAGGTCTACATTTCTGGAAACCACGAATTATGTACCCAGAGGTACATCTGGCTGAATTTCATCTGTAAAATGTATCCTATGGGGCATTATGACGCCCCTGACAGCTTCTGTTTCTTGAATGCTGATGGACTTCAAATATGGAGTGGAAGGGGTGGAAATGGAAGTGGACGTGAGGATTCTTCAAGACAAAGATGACTGAAGTGAAAAACTTGTTTATAGTGAGTTAATTATTGTACCAATCAGATTCATCTGATTGGTGCAATATATGAAGCTGATGCGGGACCAGCCATGATCCTCTCAAAATTAGTCTATAAATAAACCACACAAATGAATGGGTGTAGAGCAGTTACATCCAATATGTCGCTGTGCATATGTTTGGTTGTTGCTATAAAGGAGAATTATTTGTATTAGTTATTAAATTACACATTACATTGTCTACCCCTCACTGTTATTAACGTCTACCCAACCCTAAACTTAACATTCAGCATGCGCATTACAGCATCTACTATATAATGGACAAATTGTGAACATGCATGGTTTAAACACATGCCACTCCTACACAACATAACCCAGCGACCTTCCGCATGGGAGTCGGTTGCTCAACCAAGGAGGCTAAAGTCCATGACTCCTAGCGTTTGTCGCTAGACCACCTTTAGAGCTCAGAGGAGTGAGGTTTACCTGCAAAGCACTTACTAGCTGGCCTCCGTTACACTCAACCCCTAAACCTCACTCCCATCCGGGTCACAGCACCAATGTAACCCCAACAGTCCTACACAACCCAACCTGCTCCGAGCTGGGATCAAACTGGCAACTTCACAAATGGGAGTCGATTGCTATACCAAGGAGGCTGAAGACCATGGCCACTAGCGACTGTCGCTAGAGCACCTTTAGAGGTCAGAGGAGTAAGGTTTACCTGCACAGTACTTACTAGCTGGCCTCCATTACACTCACTCCTTAAACCTCACTCCCTTCCAGATCACTGCATCAATGTAAACTCGCCGGTCCTACACCACCCAACCCGCTACGAATAAGGATTGACCCAGCGACCTTCCGCATGGGAGTCGGTTGCTCAACCAAGGAGGCTAAAGTCCATGACTCCTAGCGTTTGATGCTAGACCACCTTTAGATGTCAGAGGAGTGAGGTTTACCTGCAAAGCACTTACTAGCTGGCCTCCATTACACTCAACCCCTAAACCTCACTCCCATCCGGGTCACAGCACCAATGTAACTCCAACAGTCCTACACAACTCAATCCGCTCGGAGCTGGGATCAAACCGGCGACTTTACAAATGGGTGTTGATTGCTCTACCAAGGAGGCTGAAGACCATGGCCACTAGCGTCTGTCGCTAGAGCACCTTTAGAGGTCAGAGGAGTAAGGTTTACCTGCACAGTACTTACTAGCTGGCCTCCATTACACTCACTCCTTAAACCTCACTCCCTTCCAGATAACAGCACCAATGTAAACCCGCCAGTCCTACACCACCCAACCCGCTCCGAATAAGGATTGAGCCAGCGACCTTCCGCATGGGAGTCGGTTGCTCAACCAAGGAGGCTAAAGACCATGACCCCTAGGGTTTGTCACTAGAGCACCTTTAGAGGTCAGAGGAGTGAGGTTTGCCTGCAAAGCACTTACTAGCTGGCCTCCGTTACACTCAACCTCTAAACCTCACTCCCATCCGAGTCAAAGCACCAATGTCACCCCACCAGTCCTACACAACTCAATCCGCTCGGAGCTGGGATCAAACCGGCGACTTTACAAATGGGTGTTGATTGCTCTACCAAGGAGGCTAAAGACCATGGCCACTAGCGTCTGTCGCTAGAGCACCTTTAGAGGTCAGAGGAGTAAGGTTTACCTGCACAGTACTTACTAGCTGGCCTCCATTACACTCACTCCTTAAACCTCACTCCCTTCCAGATAACAGCACCAATGTAAACCCGCCAGTCCTACACCACCCAACCCGCTCCGAATAAGGATTGAGCCAGCGACCTTCCGCATGGGAGTCGGTTGCTCAACCAAGGAGGCTAAAGACCATGATCCCTAGGGTTTGTCACTAGAGCACCTTTAGAGGTCAGAGGAGTGAGGTTTGCCTGCAAAGCACTTACTAGCTGGCCTCCGTTACACTCAACCTCTAAACCTCACTCCCATCCGAGTCAAAGCACCAATGTCACCCCACCAGTCCTACACAACTCAACCCGCTCTGAGCTGGGATCAAACCGGCGACTTTACAAATGGGAGTCGATTGCTCTACCAAGGAGGCTGAAGACCATGGCCACTAGCATCTGTCGCTAAAGCACCTTTAGAGGTCAGAGAAGTAAGGTTTACCTGCACAGTACTTACTAGCTGGCCTCCATTACACTCACTCCTTAAACCTCACTCCCTTCCAGATCACAGCGCCAATGTAAACCCGCCGGTCCTACTCCACCCAACCCGCTCCGAATAAGGATTGAGCCAGCGACCTTCCGCATGGAAGTCAGTTGCTCAACCAAGGAGGCTAAAGACCATGACCCCTAGGGTTTGTCACTAGAGCACCTTTAGAGGTCAGAGGAGTGAGGTTTGCCTGCAAAGCACTTACTAGCTGGCCTCCGTTACACTCAACCCCTAAACCTCACTCCCATCCGAGTCAAAGCACCAATGTCACCCCACCAGTCCTACACAACCCAACCTGCTCGGAGCTGGGATCAAAAGGGCGACTTTACAAATGGGAGTCGATTGCTCTACCAAGGAGGCTAAAGACCATGGCCCCTAGCGTCTGTCACTAGAGCACCTTTAGAGATCAATGGAGTGAGGTTTACCAGCACAGTACTTACTAGCTGGCCTCCGCTACACTCACCCCTTAAACCTCACTCCCATCCAGGTAACGGCACCAATGTAAACCCACCGGTCCTACACAACCCAACCCCCTTCAAACTGGGATTGAACCGATAACCGTCCCCATCAAAGTTAGTTGCTCTACCAAGGCGGCTAAAGCCCATGGCCCCTAGCGTCTGTCGCTAGAGCACCTTTAGAGGTCAGAGGAGTGAGGTTTACCTGCACAGCACTTGCTAGCTGACCTCCATTACACATGTCACATTCCCAATGCGCAAATCAATGTCCATGACGTAGTGCACTGAAATACAGGCTGCAGTGAGGACTGTTGCAATTTTCAGCCTCTGCAGGAAATGTAATGTTCATTAAAATAATTGTTATATTGCTAATTTTATCATCAGCAAATCATTTTAATTGATTACGTTTCAAACATGCTCTCTCTCACTTCTTTTTCTCCAGTTTCTCTTTCCTATCTCTCACTCTTTCCATCAGACAGCAGTGACGTTGGTGCGGCGTCTGTGTTTTCCTGGCCCTGCTGACCCTGGGCTGTCAGCTTGCCAAGTAGCTTTCTGCTTTTTCTCGCCCGTGTTAGCTCTGCGAAAGCTGGCGTTCACTGAGTGCATTCTAGGCATAAAAAGCAGCGCTGGAAAACTAAGCCATCCAAATTTACACACTTAAAGAGACATGTTCGGACCACCAAAGATCAGGACTCCCGCTGTAATCCTGCTCATTTACAGTCTCTGGAGCGCAGGGCACCTCTGTGAATATTTAAGCAGACCTCCCCAAGACAAACACACAGAGGCGAACACGCGCGAATGCACACGCCTGTCGTCTCAAACAGCTGTTGAGGGAAAAAGTCTGTGATGTCAGAGCCTATGTTAGACGCTCTATTCCAAAAACAAGATTGTTTTCAGAATTATAGACTGAATTACGGTTATATACTCTCTACTATGTGCTCTGTGATGTGTCAGTACTCAGCAGTAGAGACTATTTATGTCTGTCTCGGGCTTAAATGAAAGGGTATTTGTATATGCAATAGGTACCTCAGTGTAAGGGATGACTGTTGAATGTAAGCTGCTAAAGACTTAGTATGGACTAGCGATTGTGACAGTATGTAAGCAGCTCAGACAGACTCAAACACTCACACACACACACACACACACACACACACACACACACACACACACACACACACACACACACACACACACACACAAACGCAACAATTCCAAGCAATATGGAAATTTCAGAGAAGTATTTGTGCGAGTTAAGTAAATTATTTGATTTACTTTCAGCTCATTGAGAAACAGAGTCAGGAAATAACCGGCACAGTGATTGGACGAATCATTTTATTTGCGATTGCGTTTGAATTTGTGTAAACAAAAGCCTCTTATTTAAATATATTTGCACTTTACCAGTTGCTCTTAATATGAACACAGCAACTAGATTTTGAAGAATAGGCAGCCGTCTGATGCCATAGTGTACCTGACCTGGGATGACCTGCATGTAAACACTGAGGGATTAGTTTTAGCTATACGTGACCTGAGCTTTACATGTATTGACTAAGACATGCTTTTACACTGCAAGCAAATTCAAAGCATTTTTTTGTTCTATTTTGTTTTTAATTTGTTCATATTAAACCAAAAAATATGCATTTGGGTGTAAAATGGTTTCTGAATATGAAAGTTGCATTTACTTAACTTTTGCAATCTAATAATACCGTTATTTCAGTTGTATTTCTATATATCTTGCATCCCTAATCAGAAAAGTGTCATTAATAAGAATACAGACTTGATGTGTAATTTACTTGTAACTTTACATTAACTGCTAAACAGTGTGCTGTTGTTGTTTTTTTTTTTTAAAGCAGATGAATACTAATATTGACAGTTCAACAAAATAGTCTTTTCTCAATACTCAAGCTACTTTTGAACTGTTGTCAGGAGCATTTGCTGAGGCTATAGTAATAATGTTCTTATTGTAAATAGTTTTTCTCAAATAAACCAATTGTTTCTCTTCATAAAACCTCAATATATAGTATAAACGACACTGGGTATTTTGTACTTAAGAAACAGTCACCTACTTCTTAGAATGCATAAAATAACAGTACTCAATAACAGTAATCTCATCCCTCTGTAGTTCTGTTCTAGTTGCCTACTATAAGTAGGATTGAGCTTGGTCAGCACCTGGATTGGAGACATCCTGAGAAAACTAAAGTGCTGCGGGAAGAGGTGATTGTGAGGCCAAAATGGGGTGTTTAACCTGCTTTCTGTGTTGATCCTGTAACACAGTAAGTGCTAAGGAAACTATTGGCAACAGCACCATTTTGGATGTTGAGATGCTAAATCTCAGTGGTTCTATATATATATATATACACGCACGCACACACACACACACACACACACACACACACACACACACACACACACACACACACACACACACACATTTATCATGGCCTTCTTACCATATCTTTATCCAATAATTGTTGTAAACACTGTGTGACACATCTGTTGTGTGCTCCGATCGCAGTTCTGCTGCTGTTGTGTCATCCAGGTTGGTTTTGCACACAGGGGGTGATTGCGGTGATTTCCCTCTCCAAATGTGTAAAGTACTTTAACTACTGAAAAAAGCAATGTATTTTTGTAATATACACTCATCGAGCACTTTATTAGGTACACCTTACTACAGTAGTATCAAGTTAGACCATTAGTTCTCACTGCAGAGCCACTTGGGAGCTTGAGCTCCAGCTCCTCCTTCCTTGCACTTTTTCTACAAGTGATGTCACTGGGGGTTGGGAGTGGCACCCGTTTTGGCCCTCTGCGGCTGTAACCCATCTGCCTCAAGGTTGGACGTGTTATTCATTCAGAGATGCTCTTCTGCATACATCAGTTGTAATGAATGGTCGAATTAGGGACCATTGCCTTTCTATCAGCTGAAACCAGTCTGGTCATTCTCCTCTGACCTCTGGCATCAACAAAATATTTGCGCCCACAGAACTGCTGCTGATTAGATATGAGATAGTTGTGCGTGAAAATCTCAGTAGATCAGCAGTTTCTTAAAGGGCCATGAAACCCCCTCGTTTCAGCAGGGTGTTTTCACACCTCTTCTTTGGAAAAAGTCAGAAAAGTGGGCATGTCCAGCTCTGTTTAGGGGGGAGTGTCGGAGGAACTAAAGTGGGAGGGTGTGGGAGTGTCGATTTGGGCACGCGCGAGTTTCAGAGTCAAAATAAACACACACACACACATACATACAGGAGAATGTGATGGTGTTTAACCTACATGGACATCTGTAGTCGAATTATTAGCCAAATTATTAAATGGTGGACTTTAACTGCAGTTTGGCTCTTTCATTCAGGGAATTCATTCATGCCCCTCGCGACACACGAGATATTTGATTCGAGGAACTGCTCTAAGCGTGTATTTTTCATGCAATGTTTTATACCGCACGGCGAATGAGAGAAAAAAACCCTCTGCATTTCCCAGAAACTTAGATGCACACGACAGGTAGTGTCAGAAAGCCGCGCGTGTTATTCCGGTCACTAAATGCGGTAAAAACCCTACACGAGGTTAAAGTTTGGTTGTGGTGCTAACGTGTTTACACTCTGTGCAATAGTTTGTTAGATACGAACAAACTGAATAAACAAAGAGCACTGGTCGCTCACTTACCAAATCTGTAGAGACAGGACAATCACCAGCAACTAGAGCCGCGTCTTTATGAAGAGAATACTACAAACGATTCCAGATCCCAGCGTTTGCAGATGAGAACAGCTCTCAGGTAAACAATAATCCTCCTTAGACACGTAAGTTATTGTTGTCGCGCGTCGCGTACACTGTTAATCCACACGTGAGTCTGAGCTCTCACAGAGTGAAAATGAAAACGAAACTTAACTGCAGCAAACTATAAAAGCAACACTTCACGCTTGTTTTGCCAACACAACGTGGCGTCTCTGTCCTGAAAACACGGTGATAGTAATGAATATTAATGAAGTTGCACAATAGAGTGCGCTGATTGGTTTGACCCAAGCCTTACTCATGCATTAATGCAACACACTGTAAGACGTAATAAGACTCACTCGGGCACAGACGTCCAGTCTGCACGCTGGAATACACGCTATTATGTCATGACCGTGACGCAGCTTCAAAAATTCGTTTCAAACAGGAAGTACGAATTTGCTTAAAATAACGCAAAAACAACCAATTTACACTTTTTAGTGAAATATAGGTGTCCTAATAGTGTTTTTAGCAGTGTGGGACACATATACGACTGTCAACAGCTCAAAAAATGTGTTTTGGTGTTTCGTGACCCTTTAAATACTTACACCAGCTTGCCTGGCACCAGCAACCATGCCAAGTTCAAAGTCACTTAAATCACCTTTCTTTCCTATTCTGATGCTCTGTTTGAAGTGTAGCAGATCGTCTCGACTATGTCTACATGCCTAAATGCATTGAGTTGCTGCCATGTGATTGGCTGATTAGAAATTTGCGTTAAGTGAAGTTTCTTAAACTAATTTCGAGAGGAGCACGTGATAGGATTGACTACAGCTGATCCCTATCACTAATCACTAACTAGCCAATCGGATCACTCTAAATTCAATATAGATATCCAGCCTAAACTTCATTACTCATCTTTGTTTTGGAAACCCCCCCCCATCCATCCCTTCTCCCTCCTCCTCTGTTCGGGCGACACGGTGGCTCGGTGGCTAGCACAGTTGCCCCACAGCAAGGAGGTCGTTGGTTTAACACTACCTGAGCCAACCGATACTCTATGTGCGGAGTTTGCATGTTCTCCCTGTGTTTGCGTAGGTTTTCCCTGGGTACTCCGGTTTCCTCCCACACTCAAAAACCATGCAACAAAAGTTAAAGTCACAAGCACTTACTACAAACTAGGGTAGCTAGTGGTCTATTTGGGAAGCTATCGAGAACTACCTTATCTCATATCCCTCCTAATGCTTATTGACCAGGCGGGAGCCTTGGGCTCATCTATCACCGAGCTCAGGGTTCTCTCCCGGGACAGCATGCCAAACTTGCTTAAATAGTCAAGCATTATTTAAGTGTGAACTCTTGTGTGTGCAGTTGGACAAGTGTTCCTAATAAAGTGGCCATTGAGTGTATTTATTATTTTGAGAATTATATCCCTATAATGTTTTGTATATATGCAATATATTATAAATTTATTATGCTTCCCATCTCAGTACTTTTCAAGTTTAGGAGCAAACCTGACATTTACTTGTTAACAAGAGCCACATTTTTGAAACAGCTTCTGAATATGCTCTGAATTTTGAATGCGTTCTTTCTTCCTCTTTTAAAATTGATCTTTGAATTTGTGAGATAACATTGCCCTAGGCAGATATCCGTCCTTTCTCACACCCTTTGACACACAAAGTCAAGTTCAAACTCATCACCTAATCTACAAATCTCTCTCTCCATTCACTCACCTGCGTGTCAACAGGATTTAGCCTAAGGTTAATTCTCACTGGCCGGACAGTTCCCATAGTAGAGGCGTGTCATGGTGATGTAATTTGCAAAGGTAATGAAAGCTACAACTGACAAGCCTCTGATGACAACAAAGAAAATGGGACTTTGAGCCTTCAAAGTCCATCTTTGAGTTGTCATCAAACCACCTTGCGTTATGTTTGTAGTTTGAGGAAAAAAAAGTAATGAAAGACAATGATATGGTTTAATATCAAATGGTATGACATCAAATACAACGAATAGCCTGTTCTATTCAGATAGACCATAAGCACACAGTAGCACACTGCTTACATCTTTAAGGATTCAGTATTACTCAGATTGAAAGTGTGAGTCAAACCAGTTGAATGTCAGCAGCTGTGGAGGGTGAAAAGGGATGGATTGAAAAAGCCATAGATGGATGATGGGCTGGTCTCATTGGCCCATTTTCCAGCTTCTGTTAATGTGTGAGTCATTGCTACTACAAACAGTGTGTTTGCTTGCCTGCCAACACACCGCATGCCAGGACAACAGACACTAGTGGACAATGAACTACACTCTGACACACACACACGCAGTTTTAAACTAAAGGGTTATTCAAATCCAAACTGTACAACTGACCTACATAATAGGCACGCTAAAGAGGAGGGCTGTTTAACAGGATATCTGAGCATTTATCCAGTTGGAACGATCAGATATAAAACAAGTGGCCATTTATATATATATATATATATATATATATATATATATATATATATATATATATATATATATATATATATATATATATAGAACATTGTTTGGTTGTTATGTAACAGAATGGTTGAGGTATGTTGTGTACTTTTCTCACGGACAATAAACCTTTAAATTGTGTTGCTATTATTGCTGGTATTGCTCAAGCATTTAAACTTACCTCTATTACTAGGCTTATGATCATTTGGAAATTAATGAGTGTGTTGCTTGTTAAAGAAATTATATTAATTTTCATAGTGATTAACCTTTTTTTTATTTCACGTTTTTGACGTCAAACCACAAGCATGTCAAAGCTATCGTCTTTCACAATAAAATTCCAAACAAATAAAACTGTGTTATGATGCCAGCCCACTAGTTGGCGATACCGCTTTGTAAGCTCATGTAGCCCACCAGTTGTTATGTTATTTATTTTTTATTTAGGAGGAGTGACTGAGTCGTATTCATTCTTGTTCTATAAATGTAAGACTGCAGCTCATACAATTTAAAGTGATGCATAGATTACACTATACTACAGCCAAACTTGCTGTATCCGTCTATCTCTTCTCTTTGTGATAAGTGCAAAGGCTTAGTCGGGACCTGTGGTCATATATTCTGGTCCTGTCCAGAAGGATCTGAATTTTGGAGAAGTATCTTAGGACTTTACTCCCAGGCTTTTGACATGAAAATTAAAATTGATGTGGACGTAGCACTGTTTGGATGTTCAGACTAGGGTTGGGCGATGTTGACCAATTTGGCATCGTACGATGTCTAATGTGAAACATCGCGATGGACGAGGCCATCGTCGTCGTAGGCGGGGGGTGGGTTGGTTTTTTAATTATCAATTAATTCATAGCGAATTAATTATTGTAGCCTACAGTTTTCACTAACTGACCCACATGGTCTTTGCTTTACCCATAACCTTACAAAACAAGTTACAAACAAATTTCACCTGTCAATCACTTTTTTTCCACGTTCTAATGGCTTTTCCCTCAGCTGGTGGAGGAGACGAGAGTTCGGTTGGAGTTCACTGTAGTGCATACATTTTCATTGTTTTCACGCCAAAATCCTCACCGTGTGCGCGGATTTAGGAGACATTTATGCAGATTGCATCCTAGCACCTAAAAATGCCAAACACAGCACTCAGAAACAGATTAAAACAGTTATGTGAACTTTCTAAAGTATAAATGCCCGCAGTGCTTGCCCCGCCTTTGTGCTTTTCTTATTGGCTCACTGCTTTTGAACTGAACGCGAATGATTGGTTAATATCAGCTGTCAATCACTCAGTCAATGCCTTCTGCCTTCAGATGACAGGAGCTGCAACCGCGAAAATGTGAAGCGCTGAAGATGAGAGAATATAAATAACACTGACAGATTAACCTACAGTTACTAATAATGGCACATCTTATTCATGTGCTGAATGTTGATCCACCATTTACACTTTTCCAAAAGTGGATAAAAGACTTCCAGTTTAAGTCCGCTATGAAAATGACTAAAGCCATTCATTGTAAAGTCTGTGAGTTTGCAGGTAACAGCGTTTACCACTGAATCTACACATTTTAAGCGTGAGAGGAACTGTATAAACCTTCAGTTAATCCTCACAATGCTGTCACCCTTGCAAGTGGCAGCTATATGTAACATTTAACACAGCTCATGAAAAGACCGCTATTGCTATTAAGATGACATGCAAATAATAGGTTATACATCAATATAAATGTGGGGCGGGGCGATGGATCGCGATGCCGGTCTAGCATCGTGAAGTTTGTCGGCCATCGACGATGGTTGATGCAATCGTTTATCGGCACAATCCTAGTTCAGACCAAGTTCTAACTTGGCCTAAACATCAACAACTCTCCCATGTTTGGCATGGTGCTTGCCAAGAGAGGGATTGAGATGGAGTGAAAATCCTTGACACCTCCACATTTTTTTAAATGGTTAGCTGAAATTATTTCTGCCCTCAAGCTGGAAAGGTTACGTTACTCTAGATTTAGCAAACAGAAGTTGTATGCAAAAATATGGGGCCCCTTCATTAGATGTATAAGTTAATAATGTTTTTGTAATAATTTATTTTTGTTAATATTTTTTCTTTTTTTCTTCTCTTCTCTCTTTTTACATGTCATTCTATGTTGTTTCTTATTCCATTAATCTGGCTGAGACTTTTTTTTAATGTTTTTTTATTATTATTTATGGTGCTGTATAATTACTGTATTGTTTGCTAGGGTTTTGGTGCATGTTCTAGTTAGTACCAGGTAGTCACACTAAGATAATTTTGTTAACAGATATATAGATGTACACTATTTGGTCTTATGTTTTTACAAAAACTTCTATGAATAAAGTACTTGCCAGGGGGGTACTTATACATAAAATACAGATATACAAAATGTACATATAAATAAATACAAATAAATACATTACAAAGTTTACAAATGTTTAAAGGGCATCTATTTTACATTTTTCAAGATTTACGAGTTTTTTGTATCTCCAGAATGTGTCTGTAAAGTTTCAGCTCAAATTACCCATCAGATTAATTAATATATTTTTCTTAACATTGTAATTTTTAGCTCTGAGTACATTGTGGCTGTTTAGTTGCCTGTGCCTTTAATGTAAATTGAGCTAGATATCCCCTCCCACCACTCGCACAGGCCTGTCAGAGCCACAGAGATGGCTTACTATGGCTCTGATGTGTGTCTCCCATGTTGTCTCCATCTTTTGCTGCATCAGATAAACAGAACAGTGACAGACGTGAAGGAAGCAGATCTCACACAATACTTGTCGAGTTAATTCAAGCCTTTCTGCTACGATGAGTCACACACTATGTTGTTTCAATGCTTACGCACACAGACAAGCGTGTGCGTTTAACTTTGCACTGTTTTTGCATATATAATACAATATACAATGCTGTATGGATATCCATGATGTTAATGTACAAACTAAACTTTATTTAACGGCCAAAAACAGGGATTGAAGCATCTTTTTTAATAATTGTATAATTACAAACATGCACTGTTTTAAAAAAAGTTTTAAACTTGTAAAACTCATTCTTGATCACATTTGATGATGACTGATGATCTCAGAGAGCTAAACAGATCTTTTAATCCCAGTTGCTTTGCACATGTCCTGTCTTGTTGATATGATTATATGTGTTTCTATGTAGACATGCTAATAGGTGGCTGTCAATAATT
The DNA here is from genome assembly GCF_052040795.2 of Danio rerio. Classification (NCBI taxonomy): domain Eukaryota; kingdom Metazoa; phylum Chordata; class Actinopteri; order Cypriniformes; family Danionidae; genus Danio; species Danio rerio. The sequence continues at coordinate 11,014,556 of NC_141044.1, forward strand.
TGGTGGGCGGGGAAACTGAACTCAAAATGGGAAGGATTTGGGACCTATTTTAAAGTCAGAAAATAAAAAAAAGAGAGACTTAGGGGCCGATTACACCGATCATGCTTTTACATTCCAAAAATGTGAGGCGTATCACGCTGTCTTTTTGTTGACAAGAAACAAAGGATTGCTGTGCACTTTTTATGTTGCAAGGCAACGACTGAATCAGCTGTGTTTTGTGCAAAAGTGTTGCTGTTGATAATATTGTGATATTTAACATTTGTTCAAGTCACACAGCCCTGGATAATTCAAAATACCAGCCTCTAGTCTCTCCTCCATCTTCAAAAGTCTCCATAGTTGTCTTGATTACGCAAACACAGCAGGCACCTCAACGGAAACCCCGCCTCTGCTTTCATTTGATTGGAGAATGAAAAAGACGCAAATGACATAGTGCAAAATGCACAGGGCGCATAAGCAGCAAACAAAAAGCTTGTGAACATTAATAAATCATTCAAAAAGGCGCATCTCAATGCAACAATCGTGTTCAGTGTAATCGGCCCCTATTTGAGTTTCTTTTATTACATTATGACAGTGAACACACTATACCTACACACAGTTCTGTTCAAACTGCTTACAAAAGATGATTATCATAAGACACAATTACATAGAAAAAACTATTTTACCAGTCCCGAAACCAAAATTTACAATCACAGATTCTTTAAGGAAAGATAATATACCCCACCGTTAACCTGATTTTCATTTCCAAACAAAATCCAACGTCCCCATGACGTTGGGGTACAACGTCGATATGACGTCATGTTAACGTCCTGTGCCACTATTCATTAATTGTAATCGAGTTAAGATGTTCAATTCATCGAGATTTTGATTTTAGGCCAAATTACCCAGCCCTTCTTATGAATTATGTTTGGATTTTTATGCAATATATTTGTATTTAAATTTTTTTTTACTGACAACATGATTTCTCTCTCTCTCAGAAAGCAAATTTGATTCATGTATATTTAGCCTGAATCTTTGACCAATGTATGTTTAGCTTGAACGAGAGAAAAAAAAAATTAACATTGTCTTAAACGACATTTAAAAACCTGATACATTTTGCTGTCATTTAATCTAGAGGTCAACACTAGCAAAGGGACAAATCTCTGTTGATACTCCAGTGCAGTAGGTCAGCGTGTTTTTCATTTCTGCTGCTGGGGAGCTCAGACTCTAGAGGTGAGTGGAGAGCTTTGCTCTGTAGATTCCTTTCCAGACGAATGGGGTATTCTTCGTCTGGGTTTCACGTATGAGATTGGCTTGAATCTAGCTGCATTTGTACATGAAATAAACAACTCGGGCAGTCATAGCGGCATATAGTGAACATAGCATTGCTTTTACACAGTGAATCCTCAGTGATCACATGTTATCAGGTGGCTGTGAGTACACTAACAATATAAATGGACAACAGTACACTTACAATATAAATGGACCAGCTGGATCATGCGATCACCATTCAGGTTAATCTGTGCATCTTTAATTCTGAGTAAAAAAAACATGTAAATTGCAAGATTTAAACATAATTAGAGATGCACTGATCGGTAGCTCAGAAATTTAATGTTTTTTTGTTTTCATTTGGCTTATTTTTGGATTGTACAAAAAGATTTTAAAGAGGCCAGTGGGACAGTTGTGGACTAATGGTTAGAGATTTGGACTTGGATATTCCAAAGGTGGTAGGTTTTTGGTCCCGACAGGAAGGTGTGGGGAGTGAATGTATCAACCTCTTATCCATCTTTGATACCCTTGAGCAAGTCACCTAACCCCTAATTTCTCACTGGATGCTGGAAGAAATAGCTGCCCACTGCTGTGTGCTTGAACGGTCTGTTTGTGTGTGGGTGTGCTCACACTCCTCACTTATAATGTGTGTGTGCACTTGAATAGGTCAAAAGCAGTTTTTGAGTATGGGTAAAAACCATACTTGATGATAATTACTTCACTTCAGTCTTAAATATTGAATTAGGGGTTAAATAAAAACCCACTCACTTACAGCACTTACCAAAAAACACTATTATTGGTTTACTATAGGCAACTGAAGCTTGCAATTTTTCATTTTTTTTTTTTAATTCAATGGTGGAAACATGCTTCAGTAATATACCACCTAGAACAGTGTATCTCAACCATGTTCCTGGAGGACCACCATCACTGCATGTTTTGCATGTCTCCTTTGTCTGCTTATGAGCTGATGACCTCATAACTGAATACACTAAAAAAGCTCTGTTTCAAATTGGGTGAAATATGGAAAAATTTAAGCATTTGGTAATTTTAAATTGAATTGAATCTTTTTTAAATCTATTTTTTAACCCAACTGTTGGGTTTGACCATATTTGACAAATTTGATTTCATCCAATACTTTGTATGTTCACACTGCACAGGTAAAATATCTTGTAGAACATCTGCCACTGAACTGAACTACATCTCCCATCATGTATTTCACTCACACACCAGTCCCAGTTCACCTCCTGATTACACTCACACAGTCTAAACCATTGAGGAATAATTATCTGAACTATATATATATATCACACGCATCTTTTCTAAGTCTTGTTTCCCTGTAGTGAGCACTACAACGCATTTGTACAAACCATTGTCTTACTGTGGTTTTTGACCTTTGTTTATTATCTTATTAATGCGCATTTTGCCACATGCTTGACCTTTTACCTGTCAAACCATTTACTCTTTGGATTACATGCATGCTTCTGTCTGTCCCGGTTTTCACCTTGCCTGTATGAGGATTCTTAATAAAAGCTGGATCCAACCCTTGACGCCAACCAACTCATTATACAATCAGAGTAAGAATATCTACTGAGGTTTTCACTCATTCAAGTTGTTTTAAAGCCTAAATGGTGTCCCAGTCCACTTTTAGACACACACTCACAAACTTTCCTTCACTTGTTTCCTCAGGGGAATACCCGCCACTTTTTAAAAGTACATTGCATTTTATTAAACAGATGAGAAATGCTTACATGGAAATATCCTCGATCACTAGATTTTGACAAAGGAAGCGAGTCTACTTCATATGTTCTCTCCATCACCTGTATGTCCCAGAATGCAACACTATTGAAGTGCTCAAGGTTTTAGGTTATTCCATTTAAAACAATTCAGATGCTCCACCAGAAGTAGATAGCATAATCATATCTGAGCGAACAAGATGGGAGCAAGATGGCAAGTGAAGGGCATACAAATTTGGACTGGAATGCAGCCTTAATGTTTGCACATTGTCACGTTAATTGACATTGAATTAGAATTAATTAAATCTGAAAAATACCGTGTACCTGTTTGTTTTACTATCATTAAGTAAAGAAATAATTAAGAAACATAGCTTATAATAATAGACTTTTTCAGGGGAAATGTTGTATTTTAAGAAACTTCATTATTGCAATACTTCACAAACTCCGGCAAACCATCATCTTTGAAAATCATGCAGTTTATTGTTAATTATCAGGGAACAAACGAAAAAAGGAAACATTTTTGCAGGTTTTCATGAGTAAACACGTGTGATAAAAAGCTGATTATTGCATGATTAAATACAGCCCCTCTCTTATTGTTAACAATCCTGCTAATAGGTGTCATGGTATTGACCTAACACTAATCAGGTAGTTACCCACAGTTAGACTCTAATAATCACCGCCATTCATTTTGCTGGCTTACCTACTGAACATCAGGGGGAATTTAAATCAACAGCCCCAGGCAGCATGTAGCTCATTGTGTTAATTAAGTGCACTCATTTAATTTGTTTGTTTGGGTGTGAAGAAGAACCATTTCACACCGGAGCAGATGAACAGTCACAGGGGGCAGGACTTGCCTGGTCACCGTAATAAACCAGACTACAGCATGAATTCCTTTTTAAGAGTGTTACCTCAGTGGGTATGGATTAGGAAATAGCTTGCTTTCAGCTTGCTAAATTTACATAAATATCCTCAAAGGCACCTGCGGTAGCAGCCAAAAGGCAGAGTAAGATGCTGTCCATTGTACAGCAGAATAAATGAATCTTCAGTTTGTTACACTCAATTTTACAGCCTTAAGACATATATATTAATAATAAAAAACATTGCGCCTATTGCAGATTATTTTTAGAACATTACTCACATGATTAATGAGGGACCGCTGTACTAATAATGAACATAATGAAGACGGCAGCCATTATTCCTCACTCAGTCTCAGCATCATCAAACTTTGCCTTTGTTTGTTGTGATATACAAACCCTCTAGTGGTTAAAATTGCACACTGTACTTTTAATTGACCAAGAAAAAAATAAATAAACCCATTAGTTATGTGCATACATTTAAGTTAATTTTCATGTATGAAAATGTTCAGGTAATTATTCATCATAGTCACAAAACCTGCTTCATTGAGTTAGGAGTTATAACAATACGATATCACAGCAATTCGTAACTTTTATGATTTAGTGGCTAATCCGTATGAATTGAAATGATTTTATTCTTACAATTTATTATGATTTTCTTGTCCCCCAATGATGGTTGGGTTTAGGGGCGGGGTTGGATGCTATGCCTCCTTTCCAAAATTGTACGTTTTTGTAGGACTGAACTCTAAACTAATTAGACACTAAAGTGACAAAACGCAAAATAGTTACATTTCCCCGTGAGATCAGGCTGGCTATAAATACTAATAACATCTTTACTATTCTTTAAATCTAAAATCTAGACTATTGTGAATTATAATACTAATGGAACTAACTTGTTTACTTACAGTGCATCTGGAAGGTATTCACAGAATTAAATTCATTTATTTCTTCAAAATTCTACCCCATAATGACCCCACGGCAATGCCTGTGAATACTTAAGTACATGTGTTTTTCCGAGTTTTTGATTTTTAATTACAATTAAAAAAAAACTTTTTTCACATTGTCATTATGGGGTATTGTGTGTAGAATTTTGAGGAAATAAATTAATTTAATTCATTTTGGAATAAGGCTGTAACATAAAAAATGTGGAAAAAGTGAAGCACGGTAAATACTTTCCGGTTGCACTATATACTTTTAAATAAGTCAGTTGCTTCAGTCATGTTACTCGATTACTGTAAATGCAAGTCAGCCGTCTGCATTTGTTGCTCTAGGTTTCATAAATGTGATATTAAAAAAATATATATATTTATATTTATATTAATATTTAATTATATAATAAATAGTTAATACTATTGAAATATGTTTTGTTTAAATTATAGTATTAACAATAAAAATTTTTAATTTTTCAGTTTTTTTACATTTTAATTTTACATCTATGTTTTAGTAATTTAATAATTATTAATTGTAATTATTGCTGTTTTTGTTTAGCTTAAATTGTTTAATTTATATATGGATTTAGTGCTTTTTAGTATATTTTATTTTATGTTTAAATTAATAAATATGGAATAATGATGTGGCGTAATAATCAAGGTTCATGGATCCTGATTCATGCTTCAAGTGTACACAAAATGACTCCATTCCTCTTCTCTATATCAAAGGAAATCAATGTAAATTGACTGCTGTGAATTATACATGTAATATTTCTGCTGATCACCTTAAAGCCACTTGATATTGGAGTGGCAGATTTTAGTACCTTCTCAATTTACAATATGTTCTTAAAAGCACCTGTATAATTTAGCATGTTTGTGCCCGATTATATTGTACACTGTAAAAAAAATTCCGTTGTTTTTACAAAAAAAATTTGGCAGCTGTGGTTGCCAGAATAATTTTGTAAAAAATACAATAAAATTGTAAACCTGTTTACAATTTAAAACGGTTTATGTACAGAATAATTATGTAAAAAAACTATTTAATAATATGTAAAATTTACAGAAATTGTGTGTAAGAAATAATAAAAATTTTTGTATTTTAACAAAAAAATCTTGTTGTTTTTACAAAAACAATTTGGCAGCTGTGGTTGCCAGAATAATTTTGTAAAAAATACAATAAAATTGTAAACCGGTTTACAATTTAAAACTGTTTATGTACAGAATAATTATGTAAAAACAAATTAATATTATGTAAAATTTACAGAAAGTTTGTGTAAGAAATAATTACATTTTTAGTATTTTAACAAAGAAATCTTGTTGTTTTTACAAAAATATTTTGGCAGCTGTGGTTGCCAGAATAATTTTGTAAAAATTACAATAAAAATGTAAACCTCTTTACAATTTAAAACTGTTGAACATATAGAATTACTAATCTGGCAGCTGTGGTTGCCACAATAATTATGTAACAAAAATACATTGTAAAATGTAAACAGCTTAACAGCATAAAATCATCACTTTAGTCAATTGTGTTTATTCATAATTATCAAAAAGTAAACAAGTAAATCTTTTCTGAAATGGCACAACTACACCTAAACCAATTATTTTAAGAAGACCAATGTTGTTTCGTATACTGAACATAGTTTGATTTCAGTAGCAACTGTAAATCATTTGCTTTACCCTTGACCAATAATACGATAACTTGTATGTTACACATTACTTAGGAATATAAATTCTAGATATGCTTAGACCAGAAACAGCACTCAAAGACTTAGTAACCAAACTATAATTTGTATTTATTAACCATAAACAAGTCAACACTGTCTGTCAGTTCACATTTGTATTGCTTACTTTCCTTACAAACTATACATTCACCACTTTGAGAGCATGTGACAGATTAATGATTGTCTTCTTTAAAAAAACAAATAAGGAAAATTATTGACAAAGACATGGGAGACATTGCCAGTAAAACTAAAATTTAAATGGCAATAAAATGAAAGACTATTCGGTAACACTTTGTAATACCTACACACTATGAATCATTTATCAACCATTAGCATATAGTGATTTAACTATTCACTATATGCTATTAACATTAATAGCTATTAACATTAACTGTTAAGCATTAACTCTACATTAACAGACGTTAGTAAGCAGTTTATATCTAAGGCTACAAATGCTGTATTCTTGACTTATGAGCACATTTATAATGTGCCTAATAGTTGTACTTTCATAATTTGTGAGTAATTGATTTTTCATGACGAAATTAAGTATTACATTATTTACGAACCATTTGTATTTAAGAGCAGTTGGAGATATTTAAGATAATTGAGAATGAGTTAGTAAATGACTAATAAACCATTGAAAACAATGTTTATATATCTTATTATTCAGGCATATAGAAATGGTTACCATGTATGTTGATAAATGCTTTACTAGCACAACTTCATCCAGTTTTGTGACCTAATCTAAAGTGAGGACTATTTATGCTTTATAAATCCTTTATAAATGACTAATAAAGGCTCAGTATAAAATGACCAATACATCTTTTCAATCTGATCTAAAAAGTTAAACTACTGTAAAGTTTAAACATTACTGAATAACAGGAGTGTCATAATGACATAAAATTGGATTAAACAACAATATAATTTAACAATATAATAGGATGCAACATTTTATTATTTAGCAATGTTTAAACTGTACAGTAATTTTATTTTACATAAGATTGCAAAGATTAATTTTTCATTTGACAGAGTTTCATTTGTGTTTCTTCAAATTAAAAAAATAATTCCTGTTAAGAATTTAAAAAGGGATTTATAAAGCATAAATAGTCCTCACTTTAGATTAGGTCACAAAACTAGATGAAGTTGAGTTAAAAAAAGCATTTATTAACATACAAATTAACTATTAATATATGCCCGAATAATAAGATATATAAATGTTGATTTCAATAGTTTAATATTTAACATACGCATTCTGAATGATCTTAAAAAAACCACCAACTACTCTTAAATAACTGGTTTGTAAATAATGCTATACTTAATTTAGTAATAAAAAAAAAAATCTTTAACCAAGTAAGAAAACACAATTATTAAGCACAATAAACATGCTTTTAAGTCAAGAATACAGCATTTTTAGCTGTAGCTATAAACTGTCTACTAATGTTTATTATAGTAGAGTTAATCCTCAACAGTAAATGAATACACTATATGCTAATGCTTAATAAATGGTTCATAGTTTGTAGTTATTATAAAGTGTTACCAACTTTTCTTTTAAATCGATTTAAGAACATTTAAGAGTTGTTTTATAAACAAATATTCCATACAAACAACCAATTCAGGAATAACCTAATTCAGAAAACACTAGAGCAATAAAAACGCTAATAATTGTGTACCAACTTAACACATACATTAAGCATGGCAGATCAAACAAACCTGAGAAACTGGCATTCAGTGTATGTCAAATCTTACTGACTTCAGTCCATATTTAGACGTCACACCATTTATGATCTGAAAGTTCCTGAATCAAGGTAAGAACTCTTGGGTTCACATGAAGACGGGCTGTGTTTGTCTTCTCCACTTTAGTGCCTTTCTCTGGGTTGATAGAAAAGAAACACCTGGGCAAAAAAGAGAAAAAATTAAATTGTATTAATGATAAAAAAACAACTTATTTTTTGGGGGAAAAATACCTTTTTAATTGAAACTATAGTGAAATTTATCAACCTATACATATAAACCAGGGAAAATAAAAAGAAAACTTTGCATTAGCAATTCAAGTATTCATAAAAAGCCACTGCATCAATTACTTAAATTTTTTTCACTTCAATTTTGAATAAAGCCTGTACAAAAACACATACTTCTGCAAAAACTCCAAGATTGATGCCAGCTCTGATGGGTAATGGATGCAATAATAGCTCCCAAACATCATGCACAGGGCAGAAATAAAGGAGGGGATGTTGTCATGTACAACATTTCGATCCACACACAGCAGGAAACGCTTCGATGAAAAGCAGGATTGGCCTAAGAAAAAAGTTAAATAAAAGTTACATTTGGTATTTATTTATAATACCATAAAAGTTTAAAATACAAACAAATTAAAAAACCTTTTACAAGATTTATTTGTTACTATTATTTAAAATGAATGTAAAATTATCAATACTTTTACTGAATGGTCTATTAAATGTTATCATGACAGTCTTTGATCTTGAAATACATAATAATTTTAGTAACAACAATTAATAAAAACCATATAAGTATTGTTGTACGTTCATGATTACTAATGGTAACGCATTTATTCTTATTGTAAGGTATGGAGCTAATAATATGATTTTCCAATCTGAATTTGAATTGTGTTAGTTTGAATTATTGACAATTGTAATTCTATAAATCTAAATTTTTATATGCTGTTAAAAAAATTTGAATTTGAATTTCTTAACTTGAATAATGAACATCTGAAATTTAAGACAACTAAATTTTTTAAGGCTGAAATTTTTTATAGACGTTTCAAGTTTTCAGAACAAAAAATATAGAACATCTAATTCAATATTGTAAAATTCAAAACCAGAAATTCAGATTGTGAAATTCAGATTCAGCAGAAAGTAGGTCAGGAGTCAACACGGAAGAGTAGACGATCACTGAAAAGTTAAACTAGGAATCATTCACCACGAGGGTGGGATTTTGGGGGGGGGGGGGGGGGGTATGGGGAAGGATGCTTTTAGTTTCGGGTCACATAAAAAAAAACGTTGAAAACTCATCAAGTGGCTTTCCCTGTACATTATTCACAACAATAAACTTAACACCTCTTATGTTGTAACCATTTGAAACAAAGTTTAAAGCACTTAACAAATGAGGTTAACAAGAATCTCTGAGCAGTCATTCATAGTGAGTCACTTAATTAATTTATAAATGAGCTGAATCGAACGACTCTGAATGAACAATTCAATGACAAAGATAGGGATTTGGCGCCACCTATTGGACATTTTGGTTTCAACGTATTTTAGCTAAAAAATCTCATTTTTAAATATATGGAAAAATCTGATCATTCAAATAAATATAAATGCAAGGTTAAATATGACATTTTGGATGCAAATAGATATTTAAAACGGGCAGCATTTCAGTGTTGATGATAGGCTTTGGCCAAACATCATTCAAATCTTCCTTAAAATACTATACTATATGCTATGCTGTACTATAAATATTGTAATAAATATTTTATATAATTTGATGAAATTTAGCAATATAATATCCTATATAATTTGACGAAAAAGCAGGAGCATGCAAATATGTCATTTACCACAGCTGTTAAACGCAGGGAGTTTGAAAATGAAACTGATTAATCAATGAGATGTAACTGAATTAAATATATGAATTTAGTTCACTGAAGCATATTTATTACACAAACTACTGAAAATAGCGGACTTCGATAGTCAGTTTGCAGAAGAATTGTGTCCTCCTGAGCCTCAAATACACCAGTAAACTCACACAGCTCTGTGAATAGCCAAAATGCTTAATTTTAGCTTTAACTTTTCAGTGATCGTCTACTCTTCCCTGTTGATGACTCCTGACCTACTTTCTGCTGAATCTGAATTTCACAATCTGAATATCTGGTTTAGAATTTTAGAATATTGAGTTTGATGTTCTGAATTTTTTTCTTACTGAAAACTTGAAACTGTACTTTTACAAACTGGATATGTCCAGTGAATGGAATTCAAAAAGACTGCTAGCAAAGTATACAGAGTCTCTAGATGTAATAGATGGGGGTGTGGTTGGGCCAGGGTACTATTCTTTAGTGAAGAATCTCATTTACCACAATTCGGACCATCTCTTTTCTCATTCGTGAACTTGGTCGTTTTCCTCTCTCCAAAAATTGCCTTAGTTCCTGAGGAAATGTATCCCATGGTATCAGGTGTCTGGCCTGCAAAAGATCATACACAAACAATAGTCAGTAACAAAGTTTTTTTTTATATTTTCTTTTCAAGACCTTTTTACACTTGTTACTTTGTGAACTTGTCTTGTAGCATTCTGCTCTGTAACACGACTTACATCTTAACTTCCAAGCAGCAAGAACTTTGAGCTTGGATTGGCCTCAATGCTGTCAGCAAATCAGATTCCTCAATAAACTGAAAATCATCATATGTCTCCACTCCAATGGATTGCAATAACTCCTCTAAATTATCTTTTGTTGCCTCTGGAAGGTTAGGCAAGACCTCTGTGATGGCAGTACGAAGAAATGTTGTCTCCAAGTCAGTCAATACTGAAATTAAGCAAGTAGTGATTAAACATGTAGTTATTAAATTTATTAAGAGTTTATTTCTGTTCATCTAAATGCAAATAAAACAAAAATTCAGATCTTACTATTATTTTAAAGAGATAGTTTACCAAAAATTTTGAAATGTATAATTTATTTACCCTTGACACATTTAATACCAGTTTGAGTTTTTTTGGGGGGACAGAATGTTGGAAACTTGTAATCATCAACTTTTACATTAGGAAGAAATACTATAGAAGTCAACAGTTACAACATTCTTCAAATATCCTCTTGAGAAAAAAACAAAAACAAACAAACCCCAAACAGGTTTGAAAAAAAGAAAAAAAGTCAAGGTTAAGTAAATGATATCAACATTTAAATTTTTTGGGAAAACTATCTCTTTAAATGATTTTTACCATATTTTTTCCACCTCTGTGGACAAGATCTCTTTACTTCGACAGCACGCTGTGTTTCAGCAGAATGACTTGGTACCCATTAACAATGTATGATATTAGCGGATAAAAATCAACCAAGTCATTAATGCTAAGACACTGTAGCCAGTTACTCTGTTTAGTCATAGAGTACAGATGGTATTCAAAATGATATTCAGCTCTTTGTATTCTCATTACAAAAACACAGCTTCGCCATTTTGAATTAAAATGATGAGAAGTTCTCCAAAATCAAACATCATTTTTAGACACAAAAAAATGTCCCTTTTTGTATGATGTTCCTTTATACATTATTTCTGTCAGTAGTATTAAACTCTAAAAAGAAAAAATTCTCTGTATGTTTGATTGATTCACTGTAAAGACTTGGATAAAAAGGCAGGCATGAAAAGATTTCAAAGTATTGAAAACAGCAGTTTACCTTTATTCCTTTGATCTCTTGATAGTCTTCAGATTGTAAATCATGAACAACAGAATCAAGTTTCAGGGGTTCACTGTGGACCACAAACATTTGAGTTATCGCTCTGAAATTCATTTCTTGTGATTTCACAATACCTGCAAAAATATTGAGCATGACTGAAATTTTCAGTTAACCCACCAATGGCGTGTGAACCCAAATTATAGAATCATTTGAAGCAGCTCTATGCTTCCTGATCATGTGAGTTGTAAAAGACGATTGATTGTAAAAGTATTACAACCCGTTACTGGACAAGACACAGGTCGGCCATCTGCTAAATGCTCTTTTAAGTGGCTTATTAAATCTTTAGCCGTGTTAAACGTGCGGTCACACAACAAAATGGCACATTTAAATCAGCAAAAACTGCTTGAGTACTAACGGTTGATCCCTATAGACATGCCAGTTGGCAAACTGTGATCCCTATAGACATGTGCTTTTAATGCAGCATAAGCGCAAAATGTTCGCATACAGCCAGCAATAACACATTTGAAAAAACAATGGGGTTCGTTTCTGTGAACTTTACAATGCAACACATAACGTCTCAGTGTCTCAAGTGTTTTGTTGCAAAAATGACACGTAACGTTAATCATCCTTAGACTAACAAAATCTTCAGTTTTTTTCAGCTTTACGTTAGTCGGACGATATGACAAGTGGTCGAGTTAACGTTACCTTTGCATTGTAACACTGATTATTATTCCGAAGACCGTGCAACACCCCAAATAATACCCTCTCTTTTTTTGCAGGTGTTTGTATGGTAAAGCGTTTAAAGTACAAAGTAAACCAACTTTTCACTAAACTTACCAGTGCCTCGGTAGTTAGAAATGCTGCAAGACGTCTTCCACAGCTTTGTTCGCGGGCCGGACAGATTGAGCGCGCGCTCTCACAAACAATATCTGTAAAATGGCTGCTCCCGCAAGAATCAGATAGCCGATTGGTGATTGGACAAGGCAGAACAGAGTTTGAAATTCAAACGCAGACGTTAATTTACGCAAAAGCATACATTTTAAATAGAAACACATCGCAAAAATAAAGGACCATTGGGGACAAATAACCCTTATCTTTCTATGTAAGCCTACATTAAATATGATAATTAGCAAAGCTAAAATAGCTTATAGACCATAAGGACAATTCTAAACAGACACATTGCCTTAAAACCCCTCATTTAAAACTTGTAAATATGTCATGTAGGATAACATTTGTGATAGTTCTACTTGCTTACACTTGCTTTTATCTGTAATAGCATGATTTTTGTTTGTTTAGTATCATTTTGTAATTTTTACAGCAGTTTTCAGTATTACATGTTTTTACTATTCAAATAACAGTGATCAGCAAATTTTACAAATAAACATTGTTATTGATACACATACTTACAGTACAATTAACAGTTTAATTTAGTTTAACATTTTACAACTGTATTTTTATTTTTTACAAAAGCATACTGTAAATTTAACGCTGTTTCATTGTTTTTCTATTTACAAAATTTAGATGTCACAATTTTACAGAATTTCACTGTTATTTTCACAAACATTTTTTACAGTGTAATACCATCAGATAGTACATTTGTTTGGCTTTAAAGGGATAAATATGAGCCAGTTCTGAGAAGTCTCAAAAGAGCACCAGCACAAATTTGTTGGAAAGAAGATGTCGCGGATTATTACATAAATCAGCCAACTGTTGGCACTGTGCTGTTTGTGGAATTACTTTACATGTCTGTGGCCATGTAAGAACCTGTAAGTCTTTCTATACCTTTTTTCCCCAAAGCAAAACATCAAATCTGAGCCTTACAGAAAAAGCCAAGCATTATTAGATCAATCATGTTTGCTGATTAACTTTCCAAAAAGCCATCTTAAAAACACCAGTGCTTCTCACATATAAGTTCAATACCTTCACTTCAACGAGATTATCCTCTAATCTCTCGAGGCCATATTGAGTTCAGTGCCTTCTATTTTCCTGAGGCCTGACATATGAAGACGAGATCCACATTCTGATGTGCCCCATCTCTGAGGGCTTCTTTCAGCACTCCCCTCTCCTCTCGCTTCCACAGAGGGATTTATTACCCCTTTCATTAGTCCCACTGAGGAGAACGGCCACCATATGGAGGAAGTGACAGTCTCTGCTGAATCATAGTGTTGTCTTTCTCCTTCTGTCTGCGTCTTGCTCTCTGTCTCTTCGTCTCTGTAAAGAACAACTGTCTATTTTATCTGCACTCTGGTTAATTCTTTTCACAGAAACTCGCTCTCTCTTTCTATTCTCGTGAATGTATCGGAGGAAACCTGCTGGCCTGAGGTCACAGAGAGCAGACTGAATCCTTACATGAGCGTCACATCTGTGCTCTCAATGTAAACAGATCAAGTGTTTGGCCTGGGCTGCCTATAGAATATGAATGGCGGTAATGCATCCACTGGATGTTATACAATCTGTTTCTGTAAACCTGCAGATGATGCAATGATTTATTTATCTGTGTTGATGTGGAATATTCAATGAAATGTAAGCTGTTGTGTACGGTGGTTAATGTAAGCAGGATTATGTTTTGACTATCAAACTGACCCTGCAACGGAGACAGCTTTACTCTGAACAGTATTATGTTATAATTTATGATGACAGAAGAACAGCATGGAAACAAAAAGGGAAAATAGCAGAGAGAAAGAAGAGCTGGAAGGGTAGAGTGGCAAAATCTTATGATATGTATTTTATGCTAAGTGTGGTCCTGCCAAACAGTTTTACAAGTTTAAAGTGTGTTTAAAACAGTGCATGTTAGTAATAAAGACGGTAAATTCGATGTAATTAATCACCACAGTACCACATGTCAGTACAATTTTAAAAGAAGACGCTTCAATCATGGATTGTGGACTTTAAATCAGGTTTAAGTTGTATAGTAATATAACAGATATCCATACAGCAGTGTATATTAATGTGTATTCTTTCACATTTGCCATGCATTACATTTAATAAAGAAAAATATGTTAATTAAAAAACAGCGTTTTATTGTTTTCTGAAGAGTCAAAATGTAATTAGGTATACAGTAATTGAATAATCAGTTGTAAAATAATACTGCATAGACTTTGTTATAGAAACAATTCCATAAAATTAAGCATTAATTTTTTTTCAAAGTTACAAATGGTATTTTCTTTGTCTTAGGCCTGAATGCTTTTTAAACCATCACACAGTCACAGGCCTCAAAAACACTAAGGGCCCTTTCATACACCCAACGCTATGCGGCGAAAACGTGACGTTCTGGTCTAAAAAAGGAAGTGTGTTAAGGCACATTGCTGGTGCGTTGCTATTTTGAAGAAATAAAATAGACCGCTCAATAGACCAGCTAAAAGGAGGTCTAAAGTCCAGCGCAGAGCGCGTGAGTTGTGTGCCATGCTTAAACATTGCTTTATACACACAGGATGTACAGCAATACACAAATATCTTTACAAATGAAAAAAGAATTACAGGAATTAAATATTACAAAATAATATTATTTTCAACATTAACATAAAAACCACTGCCTTCATAGCTTCTTCATCTCAGGGGGCTTTTTCAGTTTATTCATGACAACTTTGTCATTTATAAAGTTATTATTATCATTAGTATTATTTATTATATGGACAAATATATTTATATTTATTAACAAGTTACATTTATTCATTTGCTGGAAATTAGAACTGAATTTAGGAATAGTTTTGAAACAAATCTTTGCGCTTAATAAACTAAATTATGTAGGCTAATGGATGTCTGTGCGTACAACACGTTTCTTATCCACGGAAGAGAGTGAAAGTGAAAGTAAAGAATGAGGAGGCTCATCTCTCATTCTCGCGCTACAGATGCTCTGTTTAACAGTTTTCTTGCTAGTGAAATGCTCAGTTTTTTCACTTACAAAGTTTGTCTTGTAAATAGCAAATGTAAACGAAATGAGAGATGAAACTCATTAAGAGAATAAGCTTAACCCTGTTAGGCTATGCACTGTGGCGCAAAGGGGATTTTTCTATGCTTAAAATAGCAAAAGTGGATTCAGACACACCCTTAATGCTTTTGCACCCTGTGCTTTGGACTTTTGCGCCAAGATTGTTTAAATAGAGCCCTAAGAGTTGCGTATACTTGCCATGTGACTATTGCGAATAATCACATTGCAATATCGATGCTGAAACAATATATTGTGTAGCCCCAGTTGTACCACTGTAAACAAACTACTAATAATCAGTAACACTTTATTTTGATGGTCTATTTGAGTATTAGACTGTTTGCTTAATATCTGTTGATACTGCTCCTTCAACAGACATTTAACTGACTATAAGAAACTTTGCAAGTACATGTCAACTTACACTAACCCTATCCCTTACCACAACCTAACAGTCTACTTATAATCTAATGAGAATTAGTTGGCATGCAGAGGCATTCTAACCTGAACTCAACAAACAGACCATCAAAATAAAGTGTGACCTAATAATCTAATAACTAGTTCAGTCTTACTTAAAAAAAAGAAAATGGAAAGTGTGAGGTTGAATAGTTTACAAGAGTGCGAACAGACTAGTAAGATTAGTTTGGCTTTTTGGAGTGCTGTCAGTTAGGAAGATTTTTAGTGGCCATCTTCTTCAACACAAATGTGTTTTCATTCATTCGTTCATTCATTCATTCATTTTATGTTCAGCTTAGACCCTTTATTAATCTGGAGTAGCTACAGAATGAACCGCCAACTTATCCAGCATATGTAATACGCAGCGGATGCCCTTTCAGCTGCAACTGGAAGTCCCATCACTGGCACACATCCATACACACTCATTAACACTCATACACTACGGACAATTTAGCTTACACAATTCACCTATACCACATGTCACCTGAACCTTAACCCGCGCAAACACAGGGAGGACATGCAAACTCCACACAGAAATGCCAACTGACCCAACCGAGGCTTGAACCAGCGACCATCTTACTGTGAGGCAATCGTGCTACTCACTTTATATTAAAAAGAATCTATATGTAAGTAAGACATAAATAAATCAATGGAAAAAATGATAAATAAATAAATATTTCATCTATTTTTTTGAGGATGATACTTCCGAAGGCCATTTTTCAGACTCACTGACAGGAAGTAACAGGTGGGAGGTCAGAAGTCCCTCAGCAGGGGCTCTCCAGGGTCAGAGGAGAAACAGACTGATGGGACGTAAACATTTGGAGCTTCTCAGCATGGCAGTCTGTGAGAGAGATTACGCTCAAGGACGAAAGTGTGAGGAACAATATAGAAAAAGAGCCTTGTGCTTTTGTGTTATGAGTACGAGCGAACAGGAGGTGAGTGGGAGGGCAGAAAAAAAGAGAGAACTGTATTGCTTTCATATCAAGATTTTTGTCTTGTTAAGGCTTGTCTACATCAGTTGTTCTGTTCATTCGCACAGAGTACAGATGAAGTCTTGACAACTCAGTTTAGCAAATAACTTCATGTCAGATGCTCAGAGGAGAGCTTCCATAGAGCAAAGTGAGCCCCATTGAAATCATTGTCAGTAAGTAATTCTCATTTCTTTAGGCCAGATACTGTAATGCATTGAGTCAGTGCATTCCACAATAATGGCTCTACAAATCGAATTAACTGCTGATCCGCGGAACACGTTCGCAGACACTAAAAGCTATTACCTCTTCAGAAGAGCCTTTTTGTCATGTATTTTTAATCATACAACAGTTGGGAATTTCCAAGAAAACATAGATATGCTGATATTTCTTTACAAAAAGTCAAATACCAGAACAGTCACAGTTTTAGTTTGTTTGTATTAAAGAGTCTTCTTTAATTTGTATTGTTAATTTTTCACTTTTTATTTGGATTTTGTTTTAATTTTGTAATTTAGCTGCCCTGTCAAAGTCTTCTTTAGTTTGTATTGTTCACTTTTTTATTTGGAGTTTGTTTGAAAATTCCAGTTTAGTATTTGCAGAAAAGATTTCATTTTGTAAAAAAACATTGTGCAGCATTTGAAAAAAAAGGAAAGAGCTCTTGTTCACCTAGAATTTGTCTTAAATAATTTTGTAAAAAAATCGTGACTAAATCCTGAATCGAGATTTCGTGAATCGTATCGAATCATGAATCGTTACATTCCTACTCATAACTGAACCGCAGTCTTGGCCTCATCTGTGCAAACTTTCCCTCAAATAATATAACCGAGAAAGTGTGGAAACTAATCAAATAACCTACACACCAAGTTATCAAAATGTAGAGTATCTCATGCAAGAAAATACATGGTTTATGACTGAGCCAGTAAAAAAGAAACTTATACAGTTGAAGCCAGAAGTTTACGTACACTATAAAAAGAGGAACATAACCATTTAAAAAATTGTTTGATGGTAAATCATACTAAAAGTTTACTATTTTAGGTCCGTTAGGATTACCTAAATGATTTACAATCGCTAAATGCCAGAATAAAGAGTAATTTTTTTTTTTTGAGAATTTTTTAGTAATTTCTAGACAGTCAAAAGTTTACATACATTTCCTTGGTATTTTTTTAGCTTTGCTTTTAAACTGTATAACTTTGGTCAAATGTTTTGGGTATCCTTCCATAAGCTTCTCACAATAGTTTGAAGGAATTTTTGCCCATTCCTTCTGACAGAATTGGTGTAACTGAGTCAGATTTGTTGACTGTCTTGCTCGCACAAGCTTTTTCAACTTAAAATAGAAACCGTTTATTATAACCAAATATAAATCAAATAGTGAAAAATGTGATAATAATATTAATTTGCAAATATATTGTAATAGGAAAAAAGGCTACTTTTGTGAGGCGATTACATAAATGGAGCCCCTGGGTTTGCTATAGCCCCAAGGCCCAATATGTTCTTAATCCAGCCCTGCCTGTACCTTGGTACATGGTTATAATACTGTAAATACCACTGCCATTAATTACTGTAACAGTACTAAACCAGTTAAGGAAAGCATCATGTCTTGTTTGGCAAATTGTTGTTGTCTGCTAAATATTTGATTAACTGTCTGTTAAATATTTGAGAGCAGTGAGGGATGAAGAAGTTTTCTGTTGATGCTGAATCACTATACAGTATGTGCTGGTCCCTGATGAACTGTCCCTCTGCGGTGATCTCAGCTCTGAGAGTCCTGATAAAGCAGGCAGAGGACAATAACACATAGACCTGTGCAATTGTGTAAATTAAACCCACTTTGCAAAGGAAGTTATTATAAGATGATACACTACTGTATCATCAAAAGGAAAATGAATATATTCACCCCACCATTTACTTTTTTTACTCAGACTGTTAAGATGAGTTTAATAGTCATCAACATTTTAAATCCTTGAAAGTTTTCATTTATTCATTTTCTTTTTGGCTTAGTCCCTCTATTAATCTGAGGTCGCCACAGCGGAATGAACCGCCAACTTATCCAGCATATGTTTTACACAGCAGATGTCCTTCCAGCTGCAACCCATCTCTGGGAAACATCCATCCACACTCATACACTACGGACAATTTAGCCTACCCAATTCACCTGTACCGCATTTCTTTGGACTGTGGAGGAAACCGGAGCACCCGGAGGAAACCCACATGAACGCAGGGAGAACATACAAACTCCACACAGAAGCCTGCATTGTTGCAGCCCTATTGCACAGATTAATTGTACACCTAAAGCAGGGGTCACCAATCTCGGTCCTGTAGGGCTGGTGACCCTGCAGGGTTTAGCTCCAACTTGCATCAACACACCTGCCTGGATGTTTCAAGTATACCTAGTAAGAACTAATTAGCTTGTTCAGGTGTGTTTGATTAGGGTTGGAGCTAAAATCCGCTGGACACCAGCCCTCCAGGAACAAGTTTGGTGACCACTAACCTAAAGAATAACAACGTGCACTAGCAAAATAAACATCGTCGATTTTCATTTCACGCAGACTTAAAGTTCCATTATAGGCTCATTCTGAAAATGTAGCCCAATGCACATTTCTGGAGATCGTGAATTATGTAGCCAAAAGAATGTATGGCTGCATTTCATCTTTAAAACCAATGCTACCTGGCAGTATGACGCTGTTCCCTTTTGCGCTTACCAGCTGATAGCCTACTTCTGTATGGACGGCATTCCCGCTGTTACCAGTTTGTCCAGTTAGCTCGCCATGTACGTCGGCGAACTTGAGATGCAGAAAGGAGGCGACCATGATTATGAGGTTTGAGTCTGGCAAAGAACTGTTCCAGAAAGCAGGTAAAACAAAAGCCAAAAAATAAGATAAACAAGTAAACAACGGGGTGAGTAGATGGTAAGATCTGAAACGTGGTTAAAATCAGACAAGGACTTTTCTTTTTTACGATTTCTTTTCAAATCACTGTCGGTTGAGTTTAGGGAAGTGGGTGGGTGTTGGTCAATCTGTGCTTTTTAAAACACTATCGGTTGGGTTTAGTGAAGGGGGTAGGTGGAGGTTAATCGGTCAGTTGGTCAGTCAGTAAGTAAGTCATTCAACGGTGGCAAAAAAACTGCAAAAAAAACATAGCTCCTGGAATTTATTTTGCTATCTTCAGAAATGTTTATAGGGGTACATTTTTCGGAATGAGCCTGTGTTGCAACGTTTAGTTTAAAAATGACAGTCTAAACTTGACATGAACCAGGACTATATATAAAATTTACTTTTTTTGCGGACCAAACAATTAAAGAGAATGGACTACAAGTGTGAACACATCTTATGAACCTATTAAGTGTAACTAAGACTAACATAATTTGCATGTGTGCAATATTTATCCTTCCCTTCTTGTGGAGTCCATACAAACTGTGATTGTGAAACTTACAATCTTTAGACCTTACTACAATTGCAACAGCATGCAGGCTCAGTCTGTAAATATTCCTTGAAAAGAGAGGGATGTGTTAGTGCAAGCTTGTGGTCTACACTCCCTCATGCCCTCAAAAGGATGCAAAGAGGTGATGGCGCTCAGAGGAAGACAAGCAAGACCAACCTGGTGGTCTGGCAGTCATCACAACTAAAGAGGTGTTTTGTCTCAAGTTCCCCCCCCCTAACCGGCCCCTTTAGCTTCTCTGGTGTGTCTCCCAACTTTTAAACAAACATAGGCACCTCAAGTAAATATTTAGTGCTCTTGTGGGAGCGTTCAAAGGATCCGGCAGAAATGAATGAAGTATTTTCTCTGTACTCACCTCTAAATAGTTGGACAAAGCTCACAGGAGACAAGTTCTGGGTGAATGATTGTAGTGAATATTTGTGACAAAAGCAGAAATGCAGATGCAAACTTCATCAAGCTATATTAAAGATAAAGCTCACCCAAAAATGAAAATGCACTGTTCACTCCAAGATATAGGTGTCTTTAACTTTAGAGTTTAGTATTTTTTTTGTGACTCAGAGGTCTGTGTGAATGGCCCTTTAAAGTAAAAAATAACATAACTTGTTTGGGCTATGATAGGCTAAGTAAACATATTTGTTTATCTGAAAAACAATGCTGAAGCCAGTTGCTTTGAAAATGTCTGTTACATGCCGGAATGCTATTTTTGTTTTGGTTCTTTTAACGCGTCCAACCAGCTGATCGCTTACCTGCACGTGGACCTACTGTTACCAGTTCGTCCAGTAGCTCGACACATACCTTGGCGGACTTAAGATGCAAAACAGTCTGGTGTGAATGCAGCTTAAGACTCAACAAAATTAATACTCTAGCCATTTACTATAAGATGAGAGATTGTGAAGCAAAATAATCTATTTGTACAAACATCTGAACTGAATGTCATTGCATCTGAACTGAATGTCATTGAATGCAAACAATCTATTTGTGTTAAAATTAAACAAATAAATTTAATTTAATAAAATTCTACTGTTTTTTGTTTATTTGTTTGTTTTTTTCTGTCCAAATAAATTGTTTACAGCCACTTAACATAAAAAAATTGTAAATCCAAGAAATCATTTCTGAATAATTTTTTTTCAGTGTGGCCACATTATTATTTAATTCTTTACTTAAACTTAGAAAATGATTGGACAGTCTGGACTCTAGAGATTGAAGTTCCTGTCACATAATAATGTATTTGCTGAAGCATCCGAACCATTTTAACTTGTTTTTACACAGCTTTGAGCTTATTTTGTCAAATGTCATTCCAGAATCCAAACAGAGATTTTTGAGATTCGTAGATGTTTACAAATCCTGCTCATAGGACTTGTAGGTAAAGACATATAGATGTCTGTATATGCTATTGTATATAATGCTGCATTACAATAAGACTTATTGGTAGTCTGCTCTGTGATTTGTACTAAAATTATTGGCATTATACTGTTTCTTTTTGTTTATTTCACATACAAATTGCAGTAAATTGTGTGTTTTTGACTATTTTTAACCAGAGCTCTGTATTTTGAGTTTGTAGGATTGGAAAAAAGCACACACTACTCTTATTTCATAGTAAACAAACAACAAATACATGAATACTGTAACATTGTATACTGTCCCTTTAACTGCATTTGATCACATTGTGATTACTCATATCTATGTTGTGCAGACGTTTATTGTCTTCATGCTTTTCCACTGTTTGCCCTGATCAAAACACAGTTTATTATGACCCTGTTGACCCTTTCTGTTTCTGACACACCCTGACACCCATCTCTCCCTTGGAGATTGTGAAAACAGTACAAGAAATAGGAGAAGTCATCAGATTATTTAATTCTTAAAGAATAGGTGAATAAAACTTAGAACCCCATGTATTAGATATAAATCATCTGACAGAAATCAAGCGTTTACACTGTAAGTCTTTAGTCTTATGCAATTCTGCACAGCACTTTCAAACTAGGTTCTGAGGTCAGGACGAACTTTAAATAGAGCGCTGAGACCCAGCCCATCCCAAAACTACAGTGAAGCATAGCATCTGTGGTCTCGTAGTGTCATCATCTCTGAATTCCATGTACTCCCCAGTGTTGCAAAAATCAGATGTATTTTTATAGTCCAGTGTGTGGTATTAAAAAGACAAGAAATATGACATCTAACTTCTGTATGTTTTGTTTTCTGATGTATATATATATATATATATATATATATATATATATATATATATATATATATATATATATATATATATATATATATATATATATATATATATATATATATATATATTCAGTTATGTGTTTTTATGAGTATTAAGGTTTTATTTTAATTTATTGAATTTCCAAGAAGACAAAAATATTGCCATTCTGCATAGCTTTTCTAATTTAAATGGTAGTGGACGAGTGTGACATTGTCATTATACAATATACTATTGATTGTACATTCAAAAGTCAGTAAGACTTTTTTTTTTTTGACAACATAGGCTCATTCTGAAAATGTAGCCCTATATACGTTTATGGAGATCGTGAATTATATAGCCAGAGCTACATATGGTTGCATTTCATCTTTCTAACAAACACTAAGGGACGATATGACGTTCCTTTTCTCATTAACCTGCTGACTGCTTACCTGCATGTGGACAGGTTTTTTTGCTGTCGACACGTATGTTGGCGGACTTGAGATGTAAAGCGGAGTTTACGCAACAATGGGGTTCGAGTCCGGTGAAGAACAGTTCTAAAAAGGAGGTTAAACAAAAACAGAAGCCAAAAAAAAAAAAAAACACAAACAAGTAAATAACAGATTGAGAATGTGGTAAAATCTGAAAACGTGGTATTGGTGGGCTGGGCAGTCAGTCAGTCAACAGCCTCTGGTGGATTTAGGTGAAAACAGTTGGTGCAAATGGCACTCCCGAGAGAAATTTGAGATCTCAAAAAGCGTAATCATCGGCCTCTGGCGAATTAGTGAAAACACAAAATGCAAAAAAACTTACCTCCAGGGACATATTTTTCTCTCTCCAGAAACATATTTAGGAGTACGTAATTTGAATGAGCCTGGGTTGGTTTTTGAGATAAGTTGTTATGGAGCTAGATCAGTCTAAAAAATATTATGTTTGCAAAAATAAAAGTCATACATGCACACGTGCATTTCACATTATGTAAATCCAGTTTTTGAATTCAAAGCAATTTTAAAATACACAAATTCAATTTGTAAACTCAAAACACTATTTGTGAATTCAAAAGTAAAAATTGAAAATATTTGTATAATAGAAAGTCGAATATAATACAGAATTATATTTATAAAATGTTTCCCAGAGATGGGACGCTGCTGGAAGGGCATCTGCTGCGTAAAGCATGTGCTGGATAAGTTGGCGGTTCATTCTGCTCTGGCGACCCCGGATTGATGAAGGGACCAAACCGAAAAGAAAGTGAATGAATAAATGAATGAATGATGAATTTATAAAATAGAATTGTATTTTGAATTTATGAATCATGTTTTCAATTTACGAATTGGATTTGCGTAATTAGAATTTGGGTTTCGAATTTACGTATCGAATATGCACATTTATAAATTGTGTCCTATGTGAATGTCAATGGATTTTTATATCATTCTTCACAATTTATTTTTTGCGTTTAATAAAGGGGTGGATAAAAGTTTTAAACCACTCGAATGCGAGTAAATGTGAGGTAATATTAATGGATTATATAACTGGGTCAAAGGGTCATTGTTAGTACCTAGTTATTATTCAGTTATTGTAATTGTTATAATATGAGACTGTTCTTTAAATAAGTCTAATAAACTACTTGAAGCTTTTTTTATTTGACCACATTTACATTAAAAACGCTAAAAATGTTAAATATTATTAAACTGAAAAAAAAAAAATCATTTAATTAACAATTGGTCTCAGACCGTGATTCACATGTTTGTCTGTTTATTTAAGGTTTTGAATAGCATTATGGAATTTTTTTTGACAAATTTCAAAATTTTGCTTTTTTTTTTTTTTGTCAATTTAATAGCTTTTGTTGACATTTTAGTTGACATTCTTGTGAAAAGCTATTTTGTGAGAAACAGATCTAGTGATAAATCCATACGATATTAAGAAAAAAAAGTATTTGCACTTACCCAGTACTTTATCCAGTTTTTTGTATCCTAATTTACATGATCAAATGAGACAATTTATTGTTTCTTAAATAATAGCAATCAAATTAAAGCAGAAGTTGCGTAAATGTGCTTCATGAATCACACACTCAGAACACACACTTTTTTGCTGCTTGTTCAAAGTGCTTATTTAAAACGAGCTGAAAAAACAATTCTTGATTATTTTTTTGGGAAGCTTAATTGTTTTATGTTTAATCCACTTAAATTTTACCCAGTCTAATACTGAAAACATTCCGCTATATAAATTTCTCCAGAGCACCAAATACTTTAATACATCAAATACAGTAAAAAAAAGTAAGTTTTTGTTTTCGCAAATCCACCAAAGCTACTGTGTACAATTTTTGAGATTTCAATTTTCTCTCACGAATGCCATTCGCATCTGCTGTTCTCGCACAAATCCACCAGAGGCCACTGACTCACTGAATGATTGATCAACTGATCCACCCTCCTCCTTCCCTAAATCCAACCAATAGTGTTTTCAAAAGCACCAATTAACCAGCACCCACCCACTTACCTGAACTCAACCAACAGTGTTTAAAAAGCAATCAAGAAAAAGAAAAGCCCTCACCACATTTTCAGATTTGACCACATTCTCACCCTGTTATTTACTTGTTAGCTGCTTTCTGGAACCATTCTTCGCCAAACTCAAACACCCTTGTCTTGGTCAACGTCTCTCTGAGTCTCAAGTCCACCGACGTACATGGCAAGCTAACTGGACAAACTCGGAACAGAGTGAAAGCCGTCCATACAAAGGTAAACAGTCAGCTGGAACGATGTTGGACTACCCTGTAGCGTTCGTTTTAAAGATGAAATGCAGCCATATGTACTTCTGGCTACATAATTCACGATCTCCAGAAATGTATATTGGGCTACAGTTTCCAAATTGGTCTTATGTTGCTTTAATTTGTAAATTAAGTTGATTTAGCCTGTATTTTACCTGGCAGTCATGAGAAGCAATATTTACAGCATTATGGGAAAAAAACAAGGGAACTCTAGCTAATATAGGACATGACTGTAGTAACAAATTCACTTGGCATGTGAAATTAATAAACTTGAAGTTGGCTGGAAGAAGCATATACTATTTCACAGATGAAATGAGACCTCTTTCCCATCATATGATCAACTGATAATTCCTGATCATATCTTAGAGTTTGGCCATATTTTCTTCATTATTTTTAAAAACTTGGAGTATGTGTTACTAATAGGGATCTAACGGTATCAGAATTTCACGGTACGGTAATACCTCGGTATGAATGTCACGGTACGGTATTTATTGAATCATTTACAGGAAAAAACAAAACTTATGAAAATACTCCAAAAAAGTGCCAAAAGTGTCAATGACATACAAATTAGTCATCTATCTGTAAGCTTTGAAACAGGAACTTCAATTTTAATAACAAAAAAATATTAAACCATGTAAAAAAATAAAGTTTCAATTTAGTAGTGTTGAAAAATCACATTCAAGATTTAATCACTCACTCACTTAGATAGAGATGGGTTTAAAAGAAAATTATCATATAAATATAATCTGGTAAAAGCTGGTATCTCTGGGTATTTACAATGTCCCCTGCAACAGAAAAAAACCCTCTCATTTGGGACTGAGGTTTCTGGGACAAGAGAGATATGACTTGGCCCAGGTTGACAGCAGTGGGTAACGTTGTGCATTGTCTTTCCCCCACTTGAGAGGACAAACCATGAGTGAGATAGAGATCTCATGTCTGCATCAATCTGAACAGTGTGCTGTGTTTCTGCAGTCCCCATGACTGATTATTAGTCGTATTCCCCAACTTGCAGGCACGTGCACACACAGTGCTCAACCTGTGCAGTGCACATGCCCTTTGATAGAATGTTCCCTTCCAAAATGATCAAAAGTGCCCCCGCGACGCGACATACCCTCCGTCCCCGCTTTACAGTACGCGCGCGACAACACAGCTGATAAGAACTCGCGCGACAACACAGCTGATAAGAACTCGCGCGAAAACACCACTATTCAGGACGCGCGCGGCGACAACACCCGCTTTAGAGTTTTACAGCTCTTTTTGATCCCTGCTTCTAGCAGCACACTCCATTTCCGCATTACTGGATCTGTAGCGACAACAGACCGCAAGGGATTATGGCCAAGCCTGGGCTTATGGGAATTGTAGTTTTCCGGTACCTCCCGTTCGCTTCATTCGCCTGAGCAAATTTTCTCAGAAGACCTATAGTTTTACCGAGTCATGCGACTACGGTAATATCGAAAAAAATTAATATTGCGGTATGACGGTATTTACAATACCGTTACATCCCTAGTTACTAATGTTCAAGATGTGCAGATATAAATAAGCAGAAGTCAATTTAGCATATATTATCATAACATCACAAATCTGTCTTCTGCTAACACTTACTGTAGATCCTGCTTTGATTCGCGGAAGATTAAATTAGGAAAGCCGGAGAGTTTAATCAAGAAGTTTTATCATTTATGTCGACGACACATCCTGACAGGAAGCAGCGGAGTGAAAAATTACCTGGCACATTATCTGCTACTTCCTCTGAAACACTGATCTACTCAGCTTCCAGTTTCAGAGGACGATGTGTGGAGTGCATCTCATTGGCTCTTAACCTCATTGGCATGTCCTCAAGAGGATGGAGGGAAGATTTCAAACATTGTGCCAACAGTGGAAGTTAATCAATGAGACGGATGGGTTGTAATCCATTTTGTGCTACCATTTGAAAGATCATGACTCCCAACAAATGAAGATGCATGTTTATATTCTCACCGGAATTCCTGCTTGTTATCTTTTCCATTCTGCTAAATGCATGGGTGTCCCTGGAATAGAAGGCAGCATATTGTCCTCCAAAATCTCTATGTACTTTTCAGCATTAATGGTGCCATCACAGAAGTGCAAGTTACTGACACAACCCCATGTCATGACAGACACTGGCTTTTCGGACTGGTAACAGTCTGGATGATTCTTTTCTTCTTTGGTCAGACACACACAGCGTCCGTTTCTTCCCTCCAAAACATACCTGAAATACTGATTCATCTGACCACAGTACACATTTCCATCACAAGTTCCTCCAAGTTTAGAAAAGTCATCATTTTGGCACTTCTGGACTGGACATTGTTAAAATGGGGCTTCCTTTAGACACAGTACAGTTTTAACTGCCATTTGTGGATGTAACTATGTATTGTGGTGTTACGAACCCCAATTTTTTTTAAGGCTCGTCTAGGAGTGGCAACAAAAATATAGATAATTAATTTAACAATATTACTCAATCAAAATAATTAATTAAATCAATTAATTGATCTATAGAACATAGATAAACGAAGAACTGAATAAATAGCAACAACACCCGCATGGCTCCTCAGAGGTGGCTGCACAAGACACGCACAGAATTCTGAGACATTCATCAGGACAATAAGATACATAGAGATTCTTAGCAAGTACAAGTCATGCTCTCAACAGAGTAAAGATTGGGAGGATCAGTCAGACACGCGCTGGAAAACAAAGAGTCTCCAAACGTGCACTCAGCTTCCACTTATCAAGCCGACAGTCGGAATCTATCCTTAAAGAAAAGAAACATCAATTAATATCAAAAACAACGACAATAAACCAAATAACCAAAAGTCTTCCTATCTTTCTTTGAGAAACATTGTTATTAAACATTTCAACCATTTTCTCATGTATTTGTTGGCAAACTGGCGATCTTTGGCCCATCTTTGCTCCTAAAGTATTATATTTATAGTCAAAAAAATCAGTTTAGGGTTAAGGGTACCCTTAGTAAAAGTTGGTTTGCAAGGAGAAAAAAAAGATTGACTTAAGGAATTTAAGACTGCTATTAACTATTTCACCTTAGTCCTTAGTAACCATTTCCTCTTAAAACATTTAAAGACCTAATCAGCTCCCTTGAACAAATGACACTCAAAATGCAAGCATTCTAACCCAAAATAATGTTTTAGATTAAAATTTTCACTGGAATGTAAATAAATAATTTATTAAAACAGTTTAATAAATAAACTAATAAATATGTGTTGATAAGTTAGCACTTCTGCGCAGGAGTGCATTCATATGAAATCGCAGTGTCAGTGCAGTCTCTACATCAGGGGTCACCAAGAGGCTTCCTTCCTGCACATTTCAGTTGCAACCCTGACCAAACACACCTGTTTGTAATTATCAAGTGCTGTCTTAGGTACTATTAATTGGTTCAGGTGTATTTGATCAGGGTTGGGACTGAATTCTGCAGGAAGGTAGCTCTCCAGGAACAGGGGTTGGTAACCCCTGCTCTACATGATCCCAGCCCAGTTTTATAGGTCCTCCAAACATTATGTCGAGATAGACTCGATAAAGGAACGATTCGACTCGTTTAACGGAAAGAAAACAGCACAGATTATGTGTAACATTACTGCAAAGCTGTGGTTGTAAGGAAAGCATTCGTGGTTCGTTTCGATCCGTTTACGTAACTATAGCAACTGTGGCGCCCGTTGTTGTATGTTGCCAGAAACTACAGTGGTGAAACGCTTAGAAAAAAGGCACTTGAGTAAGGGTGAAACATAAGAAGTTTGTTGCAACGATCTTAATGAATGCTACCTCAGATTTTCCCCCTCAGGGACACCCTTAAGTTAAGTTACTGAAGGACTTTCATGCAAGCGGCAACAGGTGGCGATTGCAAATGACGTCACTTGCAGAGGAAGCATGGTTGCCTGAGCGTGCAAGTCCGAGCGTGCAAGCCTGAAGGTGCAAGTGCAAATCTGCAGCCAGACTCTATTGTGATGGTCCCCTGTTTGAACTCTCAGTTGGTTTGCTTCGAACATAAATGACAGGAAGAGTTATAATGAACCGAAGAAACCGTTAATTAGAGGATGGATGGATTGATTAGAGACGTGGCCTGTGGATCTTGAATCACCTCTCAGAGATTCTAGCATAGACAACAGGGTTCTTCTGTGATGTCATTCCTCCAGGCCACACCAAAAGTCATAATTTACATTACAATCATTAAAGAGAGGATGTGAGCATGTTTGTATGAATGCTGTCCTTTATATCCTCCAAAGAGAACTTGCTGTTAATGTCGGACTGATTTCCTGTCTTGACAGACCATCATCTGCAGTTATAGTTTTTATTGTTTGAAATAAATTTGAATAAATAAACTCAAGTAAAACAATATACTTCAAGTACACACTACATTTCCTACAGTACACCCTACAGATGTACACATACTGTGTGGCCAGTACTGTTCTATATTTTACCGCATTATAAACATTGCACACTTTTACACTACAGTGTGTCAACTGTTGATTTTGCAGTTTTTACACCTTCACCCAGAATGCAAAAGTTCAAAGGAGAGTGACAGGAAGGTAATGTATAATGTCTGCAACAGTGCAGACTCAGCAATTTTAGCATATAACTAAACTTTCCGGTTTTCTAACAACACATACTGTACATTTAGTCATTCAACAGACAATTTTGTCAAAAGCGACTTACAATTGAGGAGGCATTCAGCAATTCAACAAGAAGAGGCAATACACACAAAAAGTCATAATGATACAAAGGATCTTAGAGAGTTAAGTGCTGGAGTTTTTTTAAATAGAGATGAGTGTTTTGCATGTGGTTTGTCAAGCCTACTCACTTGTGTGAAGCACATTTTACAAATGCACTATGTATACAACACAGGCTCATTCTGAAAACGTGCCCCTGTATACGTTTCTGGAGATCATGACTTATAAAGCCAGAAGTACGCAGTATGGCTGCATTTCAACTTTAAAACGAACACTACCGGCAGTATGAGGACTTGAGCTGCAGAGAGGAGTAGACCACGATGATGGGGTTTGAGTCTGGCGAAGAAAGGTTCCAGAAAATGGGTAAGACAAAAACAGAAGCCATAAAATAAACAAGTAAATAGCAGGGTGAGAATGTGGTAAAATCTGAAAATGTGGTAAAAATAACGTGAGGGCTTTTGCTGGATTGCTTTGTAAAACTATTGGTTGGGTTAAGGGAAGTGGGTGGGTGGCAGTGGCATAGCGAACATCACAACCCGTACACCCCCCTCCCCCTACTTAGCGTGATTTCAGCGACCGTCACAACCCGTCACCCCCCACACACATTTCCGCAACCGTCATAACCTTGCTTTTTGAAAACACTATTGGATTGTGTAATGAAGGAGGGTGGGTCAGTCAATCAGTCAGTCATTCATTTAGTCAGTCAATAGCGGCCACTGGTGGATTTGCATGAGAACAGCAGGCACGCTAGGCATTCATTAGAGAAACTTGAGATCTTAAAATGCGTACACAGCAGCCTCTGGTGGATTCGCGAAAACAAAAACTGCAAAAAACATAGCTCCTGGGATGCATTTGGCACTCTCCAGAAATGGATATAGGGGTACATTTTCAGAATGAGCCTGGGTTGAATGTATAATATTTTATTAATTCATTGTTAAATATGTAATTAATTACTGTATATAACATTACACTTAAAATTTTCCTCAAGTTTCTGTGTGTACAGTAGATTCGGTAATTTCACTTTTATGTTGATGAATATTTTTTTAGATGGCAATAAGAGGCTGTAGATATATATCGGTCCATCTGTCTGTCTATCAACCTTTTCTTCTAACTGTATTTTTCTCAACCCAGGCTCATTCTGATTATGTACCCCTATATACATTTCTGGAGAGAGCAAAATACGTCCCAGGAGCTATTACTAAACAACTGCAGTGATTTAAAAAGAAATCCAGAAAGACAGATTTTATACCAGGTTTTCAGATTTGACCACATTTTACCCTGTTATTTACTTGTTTATTTAATTTTTTAGCTTTTGTTTTTGTCTTAGCTGCTTTCTGGAACTGTTCTTTACTGGACTCAAACTTTGTTGTCACGGTCAACTCCTCTCTGCGTCTCAAGTTCAATGACGTACATGGCGAGCTAGATAAACTGGTAACAGCAGAAAAGCAGTCTATCTGTCTAAACTGTCCCAGTAATCGCCTGGGGCCTTATGTATCAATGCAAAACTTTGCGTACGTGTATTTCTTGTGTGAGTTTGTTTTATTTTTAATAGCAACTTCTAGAGGTAATTGTGTTAAATTGCACACTACAAAGTATCTTTGAACCGTGCAATGGCAGCTGTATGGGACGAGATCATCTGCATGTCTAGCAGGTATATAAGGTTTCCATATCATGCAGTTTACCAGCCAAACATTAAAGCACAATTTGCAACGTTCGCCGGTTTTCCCATTGTAATCAGAGCGATCAACTGCACACACATTGCTATAAAGGCACCATCTGAAAACAAATTTGCATATTTGAATCAGAAACATTTCCATTCAATAAATGTGCAAATAATATGTGATTCTCAAATATGCTTAACATAATACACACACTTATTAATAATTCCTACTTGTCTTCCTCACGATGAAGAGGAGGTAAAATCTGATGTGTAAGTGAGGAAAAAAAGGAGCAGCTCATTAGACGCTGGATTCGAACCGGGTTCATGATCGATCGTGTCAAAACATATTATCAAGCACTTTACGAGCTACGCCACTTACACTGCTGTTTGCTGCTCTCTTTAGTTATGTTGTCTCTGGTAATCAATTGATGATGGGCGGGAATCCCCCAACTAGTTCATTCCAACGAGGTGCCTAAATTCCACTTAGCCTAAATAGACACTACAAAAATTGACACCATTACGTCGGACCATTTCTTTTTTTAATTCACTCATATGATGTTCATGCAATGTTCAGATCCCACTGCGTTAACAGCATCAGCTAAACTCTCACACTCTATTTTTTTTCTTTTGTAGAGGGATAGAAGCACCTCCATTCACATTCTGTGAAGTTTCTCTTTTGGCTTGCTTTTGCCTTTGCTTTTTCTTTTAGTTTTGCCAAAGTAGAGTCATTACCATATTTATAAGGGGGAGGAGCCAGGTAGGGGTTTTGCTCTCATGCATGTGCACTCAGTTTCACGTTAATTTGTATGTACAAAGAGAATATTCGATTCAATTCAGCTTTATTTGTATAGCGCTTTTACAATGTGGATTGTGTCAAAGCAGCTTCACATAAATGGTCAAAGTAACTGGAACAGTGTAGTTCAGTTTTTAGTGTTTAAGTTCAGTTCAGTTTAGCTCAGTTCAGTGTGATTTAAAATCATTACTGAGAGAGAATATGCGGGGGATTCCACATACACAGAGTTTCATACATCTGAATTATTTACTGCGTTTGCACATTTACAGCTTTGTGCATAGGCAATGTTTTAGTATTAATTTGATGTCTTCATACATGAGGCCCTTGGTAAGCGAGAAAAGGAACGTCATCACACCGCCCAATATAGCGTTCATTTTAGGGATGAAATGCAGCCATTTAAACTTTAAAATGTATATAGGACTATGTTTTCAGAATGAGCCTATGTTGATTTTTCTTTACTCTATATACTGTATATTTGTGTGTGTGAGTTTGAGTGTGTACAGTATGTGTGTGTGTATATATACATAAACCACAAACACCTATACATCACCACAGCTTCTTACAGCTGCTGCACAATCTATAGTGATGATCAGATAATCATACTCTATAATCTGATACAGAATTCACAGTCTGCTGCTGCTGCAAAGAAAAAAAAAACCTCCCCTCAGTACTTCTCTGAGCATCATAGCCCTATTCAGGCAATGCACCTGTTGTGCGACATGCCGGTCCAAGTTTAACGCCACTAATTTATAGGCTGCAGCTGCAAATACTGTATGACTCCCCATCTTTTAAAAGAGCCGTCTTTGCAGTTCTACTTCCAGTAGCTGCACACAGCTGAG
The DNA here is from genome assembly GCF_052040795.2 of Danio rerio. Classification (NCBI taxonomy): domain Eukaryota; kingdom Metazoa; phylum Chordata; class Actinopteri; order Cypriniformes; family Danionidae; genus Danio; species Danio rerio. The sequence continues at coordinate 11,048,140 of NC_141044.1, forward strand.
AGCAGCTCACCTAGAATCGGAACTAGGACAAATCACTTTCTGTTGAGCTGTTAAAACGAAGTTGTTCACACACCACGATTACATTTACACCTCACAGGTCTAGTTTACAGATTTCCACCTTAATTATGTTGGTTTTGAAAATGGTGCCGTCTGTCAAAACATGTGACTAAGCCGTAATCTACACTGCGTAACAGACACTTAAACATGTTCTCTCTGAAGTTCAACAATGGCAGCGTGTGTTAACCTGTTTTGAAATTCCAAGGTGAGGATGACATTCTGACTCACTGAACATTTAATTGGCGTTTAACTCGCTCTTAAAAGCTCTAATGGTAAATTACATGCTGTTTCCCAAGAGTATATTCTCCTTTTTCTTGCCATTAGTAAGCTGGAGTTTAGTGAGTCAGTGCGTCTCCTTGGCCTCGTTCACATGCTTTTCTTGACATCTAAAATGAGTTAAATATATGATAATGTGGTGCTAATGCATTTCGAGAGCATCAGCGAGTCCCGACAAACCTGTTCAAGATTTAGCGCAGTCGAATCAAGGAAATGCTTGAGGTCACTGAGTTCTTACAGGAAAACAGATCAGAGATTAAATAAAAGCTCACTTTAGCTTTTCCTCGGTAAATCTTGAGTGAATTGCTGCATAATTTAGCCGATAACTGTTGAAGATAGGTTAAAAGGCTAGCAGGAAGACACAAAAAGCATGTAAGTGTGTGGAAATAAAAATAGCTGAACCAGCTGTTGGGTAATTTTAGAAGCAAATTCTCTCTAATTTGCATCGTAAAAGGTATACGCCTCTTTCACCTAAGCGAGAGATGCTATTAGATGTCCCTCCCCCCTAATGCATAGTAGAAACCTAATTAGTGGACATGCTCAGTTTTTATTATGGCTTAGTCATGCCCATTCATCCCTATAAACTGATGACTTGCCTACCTCATTTCCTCACAGACATTCAGAGCAGCTGCCGGCCTGCCTGTCGTTCTCTTGCTGGAAGCCTGAAACCAGAGCTAGGGGTGAATGCCAAACTTTTCAGGAAAAGACCTCCACATTCTGGCCCCCCGTGAGCTGACAGCTCTTTGCCATCAAAGTCAACAATACTGCTTTGCTGCAAGGAGATGAAGATCGGCTGTTGACTGCGGACAGCTGGGTTTCACACAATGGCATAAAGATGCGGAAAAGGGTAAGGAATGCTGTGGTATTTGGAGTCGGACAGAAACCGGTATATAGGCAGCATATTTGTATATGTATTATACACTTCAGCTTATACTGGTGTTTTTGCATTATTTGTAATTGTTTATTAGTAATTTTAGTCCATAATAACCAATTTCTCCTTATTGGAAAGTTATGAGGCATATAATACAGACCGAATGGACCACATATAACACGTTTCGGCAGTTGTTTTAGAAATGCAGCCCCTCTTTGTGAAAGATCTGTAATGTTATTAGGGATGTAACAATTCAACTGACTTTCGATTTCGATAGGATTCACGATACTAATCTCACGATTTATTCTCGATTTTTTAAATAAAATGTTTTAAAACTCATTTAAGATGAAGAGCCCTTAATTTTTTTTTTCTTAACTGCTGCACATTTTTTGCTAAATAATATTTTCTGCCACAACCAAATTGCTGTTTTATAAACAAATGAATTTCAAAAAACAGAATAATACAGACTGAAGAAGACTCATTGATATAAACAAACTAAAACTGTGACTGTGCTGGGATTTTACATTTTATAAAAAGAAATATCTGCATATCTATGTTTTTTGGCATAAACTGAGCCCAGCTAACAAAATTCATGTGGCTCAAATCCGACAATTACATCCGGCTCACATACCTCATAGAATGATGGCACTTGGGCGGTCCGCTCCTGTTTGCCAGATCTGGGCCACAATTAAGCCATAGCAATGTCACATATTAGCCAGAATTCAACCAAATGAACCAGAACTGACCCTATTCTGGGCCAGAGTTTGTTTTTATTTTGGCCCAGATCCGGCCCACACTGGACACTTGCATTCGGACACCACACAGTATGGAACGCTCCTGTTTGCCAGATCTGGGCTACAAATGAGCTTTTGCTACCCATATCTGGGCAGCACTGTAGTGCAGTTGGTAGCACAATCGCTTCGGCCGGGTCAGTTGGCATTTATGTGTGGAGTTTCCATGTTCTCCTTGTGTTTGCATGGGTTTCTTTTGGGTGCTCCGGTTTCCCCTCACAGTCCAAAGACATGCGTGAATGCAAAGGTGTATGGGTTGTATGTTGTATGTGTCCCAGTGTCGGGTTGTGGCTTCAAGGGCATCCGCTGCATTAAACATGTGCTGGATAAGTTTGCGGTTCATTCCGCTGTGGCGTTCCATAATAAATAAAGGATCTAAGCCGAAAAGAAAATGAATCAATGAACATATGTCACATTGGGCATTTATTTCACAAAAAAAAAAAAAAAAAAAAAAATATATATATATATATATATATATATATATATATATATATATATATATATATATATATATTATTTGCTATGTAATTTATTTCTGTTTATTTGCTTTTCCATAACATATTTCAGAGCTACGTAACTGTGACCATTTTACAACTCTTTCGAAACATCAAAATTCTACCTTTTTTGGTACATGGTTGTTAATTTATTTTTTTTTCACAACTTGAGAAATGGGTGAATTAAATAAAAATAAATAACTACCTCACACTGGAGGTCAACATGTTAAACTTTTTAACAGGTCAATCATTTGTATATTCATTCAATCATTCATTTTCTTTTCGCCTTAGTCGCTTTATTATTCTGTGGTCGCCACAGCAGAATGAACCGCCAACTTATCCAGCACATGTTTTACACAGTGAATGCCCTTCTAGCTGCAACCCATTACTGGGAAACATCCATACACACTTACTCACACACATAGACTACAGACAATTAAGCCTACCCAATTCACCTGTACGGCATGTCTTTGGACATGTGGGGTAAGTGAGGATACCCACACGAACACGAGGAGAGCAAGCAAACTCCACACAGAAGCGCCAACTGACCCAGCTGAGGTTCGAACCAGCGACCTTCTTGCTGTGAGGCAAATGTGCTAACCACTGCACCACCGTGCAGCCCCTTTATTTGTATATTGTAAAATAAAACTGTAAACAAGCAAACATTACAATGCTCAATCAAAGTAGCATGCACATAACGCAATAACGTCACAGAAATGTGTATTTTGTGCAATAAAACTGTAAACAAACAATACAACCAAAATTTGTGTTATTTTGCAATAACATCGCAAAAATGTGTACAATAAAATTGTGAACAAGAAATCCTGGTGCTTTTGTACGCTGTATTATCAACATGCATTTTGTTTCTATACATTTTTTTTTCAATTATTTTTCAAGTCATTTTATTCAGCAGCCATCTTTGCTTGGGCATTCTGTGTAAATGGGGAAACATCAAATTCTCCAAAATTGCTTGCCAAGCTTACGATTGCAAATTAGGAATCACCTATAAAATTTAACAACAACTGTCTTTTTAGTTGCATTTCTAAATGTTCCACTTACACAAACTCTGCAGAAACTCACGTCTGGTTTAAGCCCCTCCCCAGGAAAATCCTTAGTCTCTTATACTAGAAGCGGGGCTTCATTCAGCTTTGACTGTTACAATTTTTCCCATTCAAAACTATAGAGTGACTTGTCTTGTGTAATCTATAAAGTCTTTGATTATTAGTATCTGAAATTTTAACATTGGACTTAGAAAATGCTAATAAAAACTCAATTAATTGTAAAGAAAACATTGTAAAGCATACATAATGTGCTATGTGTAAACAAGTCTTCAATCCTTAAAATAATAATTCAACTTTAATATTATTTAGTTTCCCTTGTATTTTAGAACAATAAAATGGGCAAAATATAAATGAATAAATACAATAATAAAATAAATAAATAAACAATAAATAAAACAAAAAAATGGATTTTATACAATTTATTAAGAATAAATTGATGACTCATTAAAATACTGCATTTAAAGATCACTATGCAGCAGTAAAATAGTCAATTAAATTGTACATTTATATCTTAATACTTTTTTACTGTTCTTCACTTTTACCCATTTTCCACAAGATTTTGTGAAATAATTTTAATATTTTGCATTAACATTATAAATCTTACTAAAACAATATAATTGTTTTATTTACATACAATACAAATAGATGTTTTTACATTTTTCTAAATAATACATTAAAGGTGACCATAATTATTATTTTAAATAATAAAACTAGATAAAACTTTCTATTTGCACATTTTAAAATAGATAAATATAATAAATATAATCAATAAAAAAATCACTACTGTTGTGAGCATGAGAGACTTTGTTAAAAACAAAGACATCATGTTTTTTGTCAGTTATTAATCACCCTTAACCTTCCAAGTAAGTGCCAATGATCTTTGCGGATGCCACTTTTTGGGAGGTCGGATCATCATTTCTGTAACTCTGCAAGGTCCATTTAACTAAAGGGTGAATGAGCAGAAAGACGATGAATGAGACCTTCCTCATCATTGACGGTGCTCCATTACGCTTCCCTGTCTGTGATTGGCCGGGACTGACTGGCGCGCATTCCTGACGTATCACTTTTCAGCAAGGGTCATTTGATGAAAGATGAGTGGATGAACAGCTTGCTGCGAATGGCTGACTCTTGTGTTTCACAGAGCGGCCGCCTCACATGCACGCATGCATACACACATACGTCACCCATAGGTCTGTGCTTGTCTTTCACAAAACCCCTAGCTGCATAGGATGAGGAATGTTAAAACAAATCTTGACCCTCTCCAAAGCCTGTTACTTAAATAGTAGGGTTTATACAGCTCTGTTGCTGACCTAACAGAACTGGTATTGGCCTGCAAAACCACAGAGAACAGTTGGAGTAATTTATAATAATTTTGACCTTAAAATGGGTTTAAAAAAATTTAAAATTGCGTTTATTTTAGCCGAAATAAAACAAATAAGACTTTCTCCATGAGAGAAAATATTATCAAACATACTGTAAATATTTCTTTGCTCTGTTAGACATCATTTAGGAAATATTTAAAAGAGAAAAAAAAAACAATTGAAAGGGGGGCTAATAATTCTGACTTCAACTGTACATGGAAACAGTTTTCAAGTATGTAAATGGATCCCAGAAGCTTGAGTTCAGGTTTGTTGGATGATACAAGGATTTGCTTTGGTGAATATAAAAAAATGAATGAATGAATGAATTAATATATATATATATATATATATATATATATATATATATATATATATATATATATATATATATATATATATATATATATATATGTATATAGGAAGACACACCTGCCCTGATAGAACTTGCCATTCAAAAAACATCTAGTTTGAAATGCCTGTGGGAGAATTTGGTGTCCAGGTTAATTTAACTTGGAATTTGTGAACAAGATCCACTTCCATCTTCCAGGAAAACTAGCGTTTCATTCCAACGTGAAACTTTATGAATCATGTCCTGATCATGTATGTTGGAGCTGTGGAATGTGCTCTTGGCAGCAACAGTAAATGATTTAATAGTCAGTGAAGAAAGAGCGGTTGAGTTTGTGTGCATGTGTGTGTGCAATTAAATTGTAATGTATAATGCAAGTGCAATTAAAGCTGACAGTGTTAATTTAACCTGGTAAGTGTAATACAGGTAAGTGTGTTGAATCAGGGTGTTATGCACACATACACACAGTCTCTAATTTTACAAAAGTGTTTATAATGCACAAACGTTTTGAAAAATATTGCATTTTATGTATGTTGTAGTTTTAGAATTATAAATGTTTATTTTTGGGTGGGTGAATTGTAATGAATAATAAAAAACTATGGTCAGCAAACATTTTTGTTTTTAAAAGATGTCTAATAGATGTCTAATAGACGTCTAAACATAGTCGACTTTGCTAAAATAAGGATAAATTTGGTGAAAATCTAATAGATGCCTAAGAACAGGCCAAAACTAGACTAGTCATCAAATAAGCAGAGACAAATGACTACACATATAAAGTCAGTGTAATCTGCCTACTCTAGTTTTTGGTCTATTCTTAGATGTCTATTAGATTCTCAATGACAGCCCAAGTTTAGCCTTTTTTTTAGCCAAGCTGTCTTCATTTAGATTTCTATTGGATGTCACAAAAATGTTTGCTGGCTGTTTTCATATGTAAATCTTTTGTTGTAAACTGACATTATCTATCCTGAGTCATGCACTTTTGAATGACACCGGCAACTTCTGTAGGTTTATTGTCAATCAGCAGCCTTCACAGAATCAGGGCAGAGGCATGAGCTATCGAATGAGTCCATGTGTGTGTGTGTGTGCGTGTGAACATGTCAAGCTGGTCCTTTTTTAAACAGCCTCTCCCCTTCATACACATTCCTGACAAAACCTCATCACTATCCCTGGAATATCGCACAGCCAGCGTGTCTTTGCAACAGTATCTGTCCATATAGCGATGCTTTCACACCCTTCAGCCCCTCACATGCTCATATTGTTGAAGCATATAACTGGTGAAGTTGCAGTGAGTGTAGTATTTTCTGATAATAAAAAGGGTAAAGGGCTATAATAAATGTCTGTGAAAGTCAAAAGTGAACCTCAAAACCGTTCTTACTGTGTGTTGCACGGGTATATTTTTTGGCAATAGTCCAAAATACATTAATGGGTCAAAATTATTTTTCTTTTGTGCAACAATAAGTAAATAAAATTAAGTAAATATTTTTAATAAAAATTTCCTATTGTAAATATGTCAACCCAATTTTTAATGTGCATTGCAACTTTAAAGTTGGGACCTATATGCCCCTTTTTACAAGATGTACAATAAGGCCCCATTTACACTAATACCTTTTTGTTTTGAAATGCATAAGTACGGTTATGCCTTTCGTCCACACTACCCTGGAGTTTTTGAGCCCCGAAAACGGAGCAATTTGAAAATGGTGTAGGGGCTGTTTTGGTTTTAAAACGCTGCTGCTCCGTTCCAGTTTGGATGGTGTCAGGCTTTTCCCTCAATATTAAAGGCTCGTACACATGAGGACGCTTTTCGTTTGCGTTAATTGTCAGCGTTTTACGAGACACTTTTTCAGATTCAAGATCCAAGTGATTTTCACTGGGGTCAAGCAGAAGAGTATGCAAAATCACCCCTTGACGTTAGATGGCGCTACACAACTTTAAGCTTCTGACACCCTGCTTATAACACAGAAGAAGAGGAAGAGAGGAAGTTCACATGCTTCTTGTTAAAGTTACTGGTGACTCGAAGAAGCATGGATGGTTTAAGTAGTAGCTCCAGCTCTAGCAATGAAGAAATGATTATTGTACACAGAGCAATAAGCAGCTCCACGTTCATATCGCCTCTTGGCACCTTCTTCAATGTGTGCTCGCATTGACAGTTTTGATCTTGAGCGACTTAAAGTGCTGTTTGCTGTAACTTTTGTGAACAAAATTGCCAATCTGACAGGAGGAGAAGGTTTTAACACGGGGCGTCAAAACAAAAAAACGAGCATGAGGCGTTTCTTAAAAAAAGGTTGTATTTGCGCCTGGCGTTTTGCACGTTGGGGTGCATGATCACATTGGCGCCCTTTATTTAGTCAAGAGGTGTTAAACGTTGATGGAAAACGCGAGTAAAAAGCATCCCGGTGTGCACAGGCCTTAAGTAGCCTACAAAAAGTTCAATCTTGCATCTTTTTCTTGAGTTCAGACTTCACAAGTTCAATATAGAAAACTTCCAAGGACACGTCGGATAAATCTTCAAAGGGAACAATGTCCTTTATAAACTCATTCGCATTACTCTGGCTAAATTGTTTCAGTATCTTAACAGTAAAATGAAAACATGATATGAGAAACTGCCTATTTTCATCTTAATATTAACTGAACAGATACTTAAAATGTTGAGAGGTCATGTAGCTATATATTTGTATGACCGTCATCTTCACTGTATGCATATTTATAACAAAATGGAGCTTATAACATAACGGCCTCCATTCATTTTCAATGAAAAATGCTAAACATACACCGTCTCTTGTTGAATTTCAGTTTTAAAAATCAATAATGGCCATTATAAATGTATAACGTACAATATGTTTATACATTATAGGAAATAAAGGCAAGCAATTAGTCAAATGTGCTGAATCAGTGTGCGTGGTTACATAAATTAATAGATTAACGTATCCTTGCGCTCAGCCAAAACACGTTACCTGAGAACAAGTAATGCCGAGTTCAGACTGCATGATTTTCAAAGTAGTCGTGTCACAGATGTTTTCACACTGCATGACTATCTGGGCTAGCGTTTCGTCGCTGCTTTGTTTACACTGCAAGATGATTCGGCGACATGGACATTCACATTGCATGACTTTACTATAGGGAGAATCGCCGACAAAAACATGTAGTATATCTTTTGTTATTAACTACATAATGAGAAAGAAGCCTTTAATGGGGTAGAACATGTACATGTTTGCTCACCTGGGTTTAAAGGGAATTAGCCATTTCTCCTCAACGTTGATAATAAACTAATTTCTTTCTGTACGAAACGTCAAACAGACACGGTTGCTCCTGAGTCCTGTCAAACCTCCACTAGTTTTCCCTCCATTTCGTGGGTCCAAATAAACCGAAAAAGAGCACTTTTAACTTCTCCCCCAGCCTCCCGCTGGCCTGCAGCAGGTATACACACACACATGCACACACAAGTGAGTGCTGCTCTCTCATTGGCTGTAGGCGATGGCTGATGTTATTTTTAGTCAAAACTCAATTCACGCGGCATGATTTGAATCGCCGACAGCTCCAGATATTTAGCATGCCAAATATCTCACAGGCATCGCCGACTCATCGGTGATTCTCTCAGATCGCGTCTTTGATCGTTCATACTGTGTGATTGTCACTCACGTGCACGAGCAGCGATTAGCCTGTGACTTCAGGCATTTATCGGCGATTTCTCAAAACCTGTCAGCGAACCAAAATCGGGGCTAAAATCACGCAGTCTGAACTAGGCATAATAGATTTAAAAGACCAAAGTAGGGGAGTATGTCGTTAGATATAGACAACAAGATGAATTAAATATCAAGTTTAATAAAAATAGTGAGATTAGATCTAGCGGAAGAGCCTTAATGAACCGTCTGACGTGCGCAGCTCTACCCTGGGGTTTTCTCAAAGCCCCCACTGACTGCATGGGGCTCAGACCTCCGCCTACGCTGCAGCATTTTCAACAGTATAGTGTGGACGGAGATCTTTTCAGAAATGCTAGGTAAAATGCCAGTGTGGACGTGGATCGTTTTCATACTAAAATGCCTTTTTAAAAACTAAAATGTATTAGTGTAAACGGGGCCTTTGTCTCTTATGTTCCTAGAGTGTGTATGTGGAGTTTCAGCTCACAAATAATATTTTATAACTCTTGGATCTGCATGTTATGATCAAAATCGCTGTATTCTGCATATTTCCTCTTCATTGATAGCGTAGGAAGTGAGGTGAGGCAGCACAGAGCTGTGCCTCAGGTCAGATTGCGCAATACACTGCACACTGGCTTGAGAATGTGCCTTTTGCTTACTCAGTGTATGCTACCAATGTAATGCTTCATGTTTTTATTTGTTTATTGTATGTCCTCACTTTCCATATAATATGTAATGTATTTCAGGAATGTCTATCACTTATTTAGTGTTAAGATCTAAAATGCAGCCGCACTGAAAAGACCTGGGGTGAGGCAGGCAGTAGCTCTGCCGCAATGGAGGGGGCGCACGTGAGCTCACGGTTATTCTTGTTGGTTGGATGCTCTTCTTAAGTAGTCAAGTACAGTTCAAGGAGTCCTTTATGTTTTGCTTTGACTGGCTGCAAAATGGCTGATGTAACGTCAATATCTCAGCTCAAAAATCATCAAAATTGGACTTTTAATTAAATCATGAAGTAATAAATAATTGACGACTAATACTAAAGGTCGTCATAGCCAGATCAATACCAGAGCTAAAGGGCTTGTTTCAAAGGACGGGACAGAACACAACTTGATCTTTTCAAATGAATTCAAGTCATTTCAAAACAAATAAAGGTAGAACCAGTGTGCAAATCCTGTGTGTATGTGTGTGTTTGTGTGAGTGAATAAGAGACAGAGAGCGCATACGCCATGGTCCTGTGTCTGTAGTGCCAACCTTGTTGTTTTTTGGGGCAGCATATTGAATCATTATACATTTTACATTCTTCCTTGGCCCAATAGGCCTATATACCTGCTATGTGTATAGAAAAGAAAGCTGCTATGAGATATGAAACACTGTCGGTAGTTGAATAACATATTGGGTGCATATATTTGTAAGTCAGTGCCTGACCAGCCACAAACCTCACCGCACGTCACTGGTCTATATAGACTCTGGTGTTCATTTGTGCATCCTAAAACTCACTGTTTATAATGCCCTTATTTGCTGAGATTATCTTCAGCAAGTGAAAACTTTAATGGTGGATGACTGTTTATCACTCAGGACTATCTATGCGAATGGGGGAAAGATCATGACTAATGGGTGGGGTTTTCCCCGCTGATGACAAGCCAAAATGTCAATTTAACTGTGTTTATGAAAAATAGAATTCATTTTTACAATTAGAGGCTGTCGATGTTCACATTGTTATGAACAGTTGCAGAATGCTTGGGAAATACAATTCAGCCACTGAACCAAACTACAACTCCCAGAACATTTTGCACTCATCATTCCTGCCACAGCTGACAGTCATTTGGTCACACACACAGCTGAAACTCATGATCATTGATTAGCTAGACTATTTAAACCACTCACTTTCTCATACACGTTGCTGAGTCTTGTTTTACCCTATGTAGCATTATAATAATATAAGTTATAAGTGTTTTTCCTTGATTGTTTTGCCATGTTTTGATCCCTGTCTTGCTTACTGTTTTGATTCTTCGCCGCCTAGCCTGACCATTAGCCTGTGTTTTGACTACAAATTTTGGAAAACCTTAATGTTTCTGTTTGCTCCTGTTTTTGACTACTCTTTAATAAACTGTATGTGGATCTCCAATTTTGTTGTCCAGTGTCCTTACATTATACACACACTGTTGCCACACAGTTACCATTTTTTTTAACCTTCCAGATTTTCTAAAAACTATATCTTGGCCAGATATTGCCCTATTCTAGCAATATATCAATGGAAAACACATTGATTTATTGAATTATGCACAAAAATATGGACACTTACAGTATGACATATTTCATGACATGACATAAATCACAGTCACCTGTCCAAGAACAATACACACTTTGTAGAGAGGTGTCCTTGCATTGCACAAATTGGTAGCTTTTATCAATGATTCATTCTTCCCACCTATTTTACAGCAGAACATGAGAGACCATGAAAGAGATGAAAGAAAATACTTATTGTTCTTTCTTTTGGTTGTAAAGTAATAAACTCTTATGTACAGCACTCGCTTCTCTCTTATATTGAACAGTTTAAAGTTTTATGGTTCTGCGGTTTGTTTTATTGTTGAGTGGCGGTTCAGTTATCTGATTAGGTGGAGAGATTCCATCTGGCAGTTTGCAGGCCTGTAGCCAGCCTGGTGAAAGAGGTGGTTCTTTTTTTCTCAAAAAGTGGACTTTTTTTTGCAGTTATTCACCTCATTTACTTTTCATTTGAGGTTTAAATACTGCATTGTAGTGACATTTTTAGGCCAATTTTAGCTTGTCTATTGGTCATCATAACCACAAATTTTAACCTCTTATAGCCCAAGATGTTTTTTTACTTGGATTTTTATTCTAATTTTGTTCCAATAAGCCCAAATAGCAAAGGGAAATAAAAATGCAAGTATTATTTTTTGATATGATGTACTTTTAGAGAAAAATTATGTCCATATATGTGGACTCGTGGTCCAAATTTAGATAAAAGACTTTTTCCTGACTGTTTTTAATCCATATATAACATATAAATAGTTTTTTGAACTTGCTTTGACTATCAGAGAGTAAAAACAACATTTTTCCCCCATTTTAGACAGTTAAAAATACAGTTTGGGACATTTCATATGCTGCAAAACAGTTGTAGGATGACACTGTATGTGTATAACAAAATATAAAAGGTTCAAAGTATTTTAAGAGCCACTTAAGAGCTAAAATGTGCTGCCCATGTATGTGGCCACTGAAGTAGTAGGAGGTTAACGTACCAAACACATTTCCTAATTATTTAAAATAAATAAATATATAAAAAACTTATTTACCTAATATTTTAAATTACAAATTTATCACATTATATATAATTAGAAAAAAAATGTTAAGTTTTAAATAAATACTGTAGTCTATTTTTTTATAGATTTTTTTTTTGAAAAGCAAATTCAACTTTCTTTGTTGAATTTGGCCATTTAAATAATAATAAAAAAATAAAACATAATAATAATAACCCTTTTTGTAGTTTCTCCTTTAAAATAGATCATTTGAAAAGTCATAGATAACAACAATAGGTAGTAGTAATAGGTAGTAGTCATCTCAAAGCAAAGGATGTAATCCAGAGATGGGTTGCAGCCGGAACGGCATCCGCTGCGTATAACATGGTGGATAAGTTCATTCCGCTGTGGTGACCCCAGATTAATAAAGGGACTAAGCCAAAAGAAAATGAACGAATGCTTCAGAATTACCTTTTAGAGCTTCTCTCCTTTTTATCATATTTTTATATTTTCATATTTTCTCCTTTTTATCACTTTTTTATATATATATTTTTGGTCATTTTTTCATTCAAGAATAAGGTGCAGAACTTAGAATAAAAGTTTAAAGTTGTAAACTATATTCTCTATTTAACAACAGTACAGTAGGTTAGTTAAAGATGACTTATGTAAGATTCCACTTGATCTTCTTCGATGAGTTATTTTCACAAGTTAGGATGACACAGCAGTCAAGATAGGACATATGAGCTCACGTATGGGACAAATTCTGGACCTTTGTCAGTGGGCCTGCTTTGTGAAAGCAAATGCACCAAAATACATTGCATATATTCACTGAGAAATGGATACAAATATTCATTTTCAAAATGTGGTGTACTCAATTATGCTGAATACTGTATATGTCAGTAGGATATTTCCAAATATTATTTTTGCAATTAATTGTAATAATCCAGTGAGATCTTTCTATGTGCAAGGAGCCTGAGAATAGCCAGTGCTTCACACAGAGATCTGATCGCACCAATAGCCAGTCAGTCTGGAAATGTGTAGGCGGTGCTGAAACGCCCCTTTTCCTCTGATTGGTCAACCAAATCTGAGCTTGTGACACCATCCTAAAAAAATAGTCCTCTGCGAATCAGTTTAACTAATCTTACATATTCTTTCATTTGATCAGTTAGCAGGCCTACATTCATTGCGTATGCATAAATTAAATAAAAATGTAAATTAGCAGTACTATTACAGATTTGTCAATAAAATAAGGTCATAGTTTGCCGCCAAACGTCTTGCTGCCTAGTTTGCATGATTGCTTCTGAGCAAACCTTCATAATAATAATAATTATAATAATAATACTGCTATTACTAATAACAATACTACTACTACTACTACTACTACTTCTAATAATAATAATATAAAGGTATTAAGCTCAAAAGAAAATTAATTAATGATAACAATTTTAATATGCCTATTCGCCGCCAAATGTCTTACTGCTGTGCACCTGATGCTAAGCAAAGATTTCTCCATTTCCGAGCAGCATCTGGGTTGCATGCTTGTTTTAGAGCTACTACACCTAAATAGTAATAGTAATAATAATAATAATAGGCTAATAATAATAATTAATATTGTTTACTTTGTGTTTTTTTATTGTTTAGTTATATAAGAGGACTATTATTTTGAGGGTGGTGTCACAAGCTCAGATTTGGTTGGCTAATTAGAGGAAAAAGTGTTTCAGCACCGCCTACATGTGTATAATGAATTTTAAAGTCGTCAATCTGTGTTCCTACCCTAAACCAAAAAAAAAAAAAAGAGCCAAAATCTAGTTTGTTCCCCCCATTTTTTGAGCAAAAAAAAAAAAAAAAAAAAAAAACATTTTCTTACATTTCCTTTTTTTTTTTTGACATTGGATATGGGATGGACAGAAGAAACCCGGATTTTAGGGTAAAAGCTTTGAACCCAAAGAATGCGCACACCCAAATTATGTCATTTAGTTTACAGAAACTAATCAAAAAGAAAACACATGCCTTTCTTTTTTTGACAGCATTCTTGTTTTACAGCATTTTTACTCTTAATACTAATAATACTATGCAGTAGCATTGCAGGAAGCCCTCTCTTGCCACAGTTTTTCTGAATTTAGTCTATAATTAGTTTTTGTTTCTGAAACAATTTTGAGACATGGAAAGATGATGATGAGATCAGATCTCTGTGGAGCACCGACTGCTGTCAGACTGTATAAAATCATCGTACAGATTGTTCATTAATTAATTTTCCTTCGGCTTAGTCCCTTATTTATCAGGGGTCGCCACAGTGGAACGAACTACCAACTATTCTGGCATATGTTTTATGGAGTGGATGCCCTTCCAGCTGCAGCCCAGTACTGGGAAACACCCATACACTCATACACTACGGCCAATTTTGTTTACCCAATTCACCCATAGTGCATACATTCAAACAAGCAACAACAGAACATGTAAACTTCACACAGAAATGCCAACTTTCCCAGTCAGGACTCAAACCAGCAACCTTCTTGCTGTGAGGCGACAGTGCTACCCACTGAACCAAAGTGTCATCCCTCACAGATTATTGATGAATAAAAAAGAATGTTTGGAAATTGAAAGTAATACTTGCCACTGATACGCTAAAGAAAAACAGAGATAACTAACTTAAAGATATTTCTCTATTTTTCAGAAAAAATGTGAAAATACTGGTGTTAAATTAAGTTTAGGGCGAGGCAGTGGCGCAGTAGGTAGTGCTGTCGCCTCACAGCAAAAAGGTCGCTGGGTTGCTGGTTCGAACCTCGTTTCTGTATGGAGTTTGTATGTTCTCCCTGCCTTCGCATGGGTTTCTTCCGGGTGCTCCGGTTTCCCCCACAATCCAAAGACATGTGGTACAGGTCCGTAGTGAGTGTGTGTGTGAATGTGTTTGTTGATGCTGGCTGGAAGGGCATCTGCTGCGTAAAAACTTGCTGGACAAGTTGGCGGTTCATTATTCGGTACACAACTTAATAAATTAAGTTTGGCCATCATTGTATATCAAAACTACAGTTGCTTACATTTACGTATTTTATTTGCATAATCATGTCCCTTAAAAACATATTAGACTTTTAAATTACTCTTGTTGCAGTTGTTCGCTATAATAAAAAGCAATTTTTCAAAATATTTCTCGTAAAACTGCATTCTTCAAAATATCTCTTATTCTGTTCTACAGAAGAGACAAAGTCACGTAGAATAAAGTGATGACAGAAACTGAATTCTGAAAAAAAATCTGAGAAAATCCCCCCCAAAATCTGTAAAGTGCTTTGAGTGCCTACAGTAGATAAGTGCCAAGCAAAAAGGTAAGTAACTTTATTTAAGGTATAATAACAAACCAATAGGACTTTTTGCTCAATAAAGTACTAATTTGCCTCTTATTAATAGTCAGACGTTAGAAGTTGGATTTAGGTATTAAGTGGGATTATAATAAGATGTAATAAACAGCCAATATCTCAAAAATAAGCAGTAAATCTGTATTTAAATTAAAGTGTTAATAAAATGATTATAATATATATATATATATATATATAAAATACTACACTAAAAAAAGTTACTTACATTAAAATTTTTCTCTTTTTTTGTTGCAAATAAGAGCAACTAGCTTCATTGCTTGAGAAGTCAGTCTCTTGCTAGCATATACAGGGTTACAGAAGCAAGTTCTTTTAACAATCCGTTAAAGCGGTTTGCTTTCATGACAGAACATGTTTAAGTGAGCAGTAATTCAGAGATAAACTTTCCCCGAGTCTCTCTCTCTTCCTCCCTCACTGCAATTAGACGTGTGAGTGGCTGATGACAGGCTGCCAGGATGTTGAAAGACGGTAGCAGCTGATTCACAAGAGCTGAATGGCATCACCTGTGTTTTAAAAAAAAGATGATGTTGGCAGACATTTAGTATCATCCACAATAGGTGAAGAATGATGCTTTGATTGAGAGTTTTATTTATTGAATATCACACACTGTAAAATGCGCTTAGTTATTTTACTCAAATGTGCGTAAACCTATTGACTAAAAAAGAGGCAAGTTGACTTTACTTCAAAAAAATGAGCAAACCTGTTGTAACTTGTAACTGTTAAGTTCACGTACCTTAATTTTTCCAATTATGCGTATAGCAGTGTTGGGCAAGCTACATGGTAAATGTAGTGAGTTAATCTATTAGTTACTCTACTTGAAACGTAACTTAATTACACTCAAAGAATCAGGGTATGCTAACCTGCTAACTGATCAAAATATGTGTAATATGTAAACTTAGTTTATATATACAGTTGAAGTCAGAAATATTACCCCCCCCCCATTTATTAGCCCCCCGTTTATTCTGTTCAACAGAGAATTTTTCAACACATTTCTAAACATAATAGTTTTAATAACTCATTTTCTAATAAGTAATTTTTTCTTTTATCTTTGTCATGATGACAGTAAATAATATTTTTCTAGATATTTTTCAAGACACTTCTCTACAGCTTACAGTGACATTTAAAGGCTTAACTAGGTTAATTAGGTTAACTAGACAGGTTAGGGTAATTAGGTAAGTTATTGTATAACAATGTTCTTTTTTTGTAGACTATCGCAAAACAAAAAAAAAAGCTTAAAAGGGGCTAATAATTATGACCTATGGTTTTGAAAAAATTTAAACTGCTTTTATCCTAGCCAAAATAAAACAAATAAGACTTTCTCCAGAAGAAAAAATATTATCAGACATACTGTGAAAATGTCCTTGCCCTGTTAAACATCATTTGGGTTTATAACTTTGTTAATGAGTTCTAATATGTAATATAGTATTAATATTATTGTGAACTAATATACTGTAAAAAAAAAACGAATTAATAAAAAAATTATATATATATATATATATATATATATATATATATATATATATATATATATATATATATATATATATATATATATATATATATCACATTACATCCCTATAGTATTGTTTATAAACACTATAGTATTTTAAATATTTTAAATACTGCATTTACAATAAATTACAATATTAAGTGCACTTGGCCACATTTGCAGAGCAAACATTAAATATATTTTAACCAATTCAACTCTAACAAGAGCACAGCATTAGAAATAAATCTTCTGCAGTCATCTTTCCATCAAGCTAGTTTCTCGTGTCAGCCCAATGATTGATTGGCGATGTCACTAGCTGGAGCGAGAAGTGGCAGTAAATCACCAAAAAGTTTGTTTTCAACCACTGTAAAACACCAAGTAGAAGAATTTACTCTTTCATCTGCCAGATTTACTCATTGCTTTTTACAGTGTAAAGAATGTTTTATGATTTTTGAAAAGTTACTCACAGGATCTTATTTGATGCAGAAGATGTGGTTGATTGAGATAATAATTAGCAATATATTTTTTTAGGCTCATTGTGGATAAATTCCCAGGCCTACAATTCTGGAGATTGCAAAATACATACCCAGAACAACGTACATCTGCTTGCAGGTTTTGTTTTCTCAGATCCACCTGAAGCCGATGGTACACTTTTTGATTATCTCCAATCCGCTTGTTAAGTGTGACGTCAAGCGAAGCAGCTTCCAGGTCCAAGCGCTCTATTCAACTAAATGGGGAGACTCATGAAATGGTAATAATAAACGTTTACAAAGCGATTTAATGCTTTCGAAAATCACGATCGCAGAATTTATGTCCATGCCTAATATCCGATGGCCAGAATGTGATAATTTTTTTTTTTATAAATTGTTACATTTTTGGTATATTTGTTATGCAGCAAGCCCAGAGATTGTTGTGTACACTATGATTTTATATAAAATTAACTTTAATGCGTGATAGGAATAAAACGTGATCATAAACGAATGATTTCTCCACTCAAATGAATGGAGAAATCCAGACCCGGAAACAGTATACATACGTCACAAACACGTCACCACTTAACAAGCGGATTTCTTTTGTACATGCCATTTGTGTGTCCTCCTCTTGTGTAAATGTACCGGGGGCTGCAAAACCAGCTCGCTGTCGACAGGCTGACCCACCTCCTTCTCTAAACCTAACCGATAGTGTTTTCAAAGAAACCGTTAGTGTACAAAAAAAAAAAAAGAATATATATATATATATATATATATATATATATATATATATATATATATATATATATATATATATATAACGCCGAGGACATTTTGAGATTTTGTCTCATTTTCAGCGTTTTATTTATTTATTTTTTATTATTTATTTTTTGATTTTATATGACCTGTTTTTAAAAAACGTTTCTTCGCCAGACTTTGACCCCATTGTCACAGTCCACTCTGCTTTGCATCCCAAGCCTATTGTCGTATGCGGCGAGCTCCTGAGCAAACTGGTAACACTGTAGAAGTCATCTATATGGAGGTAAGTAGTCAGCATTAGCATGAAAAGGAACAGAGGCTGTCAGCGGGCGTCATGCCGCCCCCCTAGCATTTGTTTTACAGACAAAATGCAGCAAGACTTACCTCTAGGTACATATTTTGATTCATATTTTGAAATGTGTGGCGTAATTCTATGGTTTAGAGTATTGTTCTGTTCACATCTTGCAATAGCTGTTGCAGGACCGGACAAAGAAATAAGAAGAACGTTCTATTTCAAGGATATTTCTTTGTGCATTTGAGGCCTGAGTTAAGTTTCACATCCTTTTTGATCCAATGAGTTCTCGTACTGTCCTGCTGATGTGGATATGACTCAAGCACTTTCTTCTTCAGAATAGTGAAATCTTGTTTCAAAATGTGCAACTTTGGGAATGTAAAAAAAAGCTTATTTTGTAGAATGCTGCTTGTAAGAGATCTAGGGTCCTTAAAGAATTAGTTCAACAACAACAACAAAAAAGCAATTAGTTACTTTACTCTATAAAATAGGCGGAAACCCCATTGCCTTTAAATAAACAAGTTAAAAGTGAGTAAACCTGTTATAATTTGGAGATATGAAGTTGACTTAACTTAATTTTTGGAATTATGCATGCAGTTCATTTGCTTAATAACTTTAAGACAGAAGCTTTCCTCACGCTTTACATTAAAGTTGTATTATTTTATTATCGTTTATTACAGTATTTGTTCATATTAGTTAACATTAGGTAATGAAAATATTGTTGTGCACTGTTAGTTCATGTCCACTCAACGTGCAATAATTGCTGTTAAAAAGCATGAATTTGGATGTTAATTATTCATTCGTAAATGCTGAACTATGTTTAATAAATGCTGTACGAGTACAATGCTGTACAAATGAAGCTTTGGCAAGAAATTTGCCAAGCACCACGCGAGCGCACAATCATCACCAAAGGTGCAGTCCTTCAACGTCACCAGGGGCCTCATGTATCAACGCTGCAAAAACTTTGCGTACGCCAGGTTTCACGCTCAGAATCGCTCACGTTTGGATTTATTAACAATGAACTGAACGTGGGAATGTGCGCAGCTTCACGGCAGCTTTCTGGCTGGCGTACGCACATTTTTTGTGCGTGTCTGTTTTATTTCCATTGGCGACTCCTAGAGGCAGTTGTGTTAAATTCCTCTCTACAAAGTGTCTGAGCCTTGCAATGGCAGCTGTATGAGATGGGTTAATTTAGCAGGTATATAAGGTTTCCATACCATACAGTTGACCAGCTAAACATTAAAGCACAATTTGCAGCAGTCGCCTGTTTTCCCAATGTAATCTGAGTAATCTACTGCACGCACATTGCTATAAAGACACTATCTGAAGATGAATTTGCATACGTGAATCAGAAACATTTCCATTCAATAAATGTGCAAATAAAATATGATGCACAAACTTATTGATGATTCCTACTTGTCTTTCTCGTGATAAATAGTGGGCAAAATCTGATATGTAGCGGGGAAAAAAAGAAGAAAGAGTTCATCAGATGCTGGAATCGAGCCGAGTACATGCTCGTACGTGTCAATATATGATCACATGCTTCTTACGAGGTGTGCCACTGAGACTGTTAAGGGTACTGCAACATTTTACAGATGAAATTTTTTCTGCGTACGCACATTTACAGCTTTGTGCGTACGCAATGTTTTAGTAAGATTTCCACGCAAGTCTTCGTACATGAGGCCTCAGGCCTTTACTTACCTAATTGTGGATTACATTTTCAGGGAGGTTATATGAGATTCATACCTTTTGAAATACAACAGTATGTTGGGAAAGCATGTCAGTCCTGAAGCTGCTACCCAGCTGGGAAGACCTGGGGCCTCATGTACAAAGACTTGCGTGGAAATCATACTAAAACATTGCGTACGCACAAAGCTGTAAATGTGCGTACGCAGAAAAAAATTCAGATGTATGAAACACTGCGTACGCCGAATCCTATGCATATTCTTTTGTACATCTGAATGAACGTGAAACTGAGCGCAACATGCACGAGCACAAAACCCCTTCCTGCCTCCTCCCCCGTATGAATATACTAATGACTCTTCTTTGGCAAAATTCAACGAAAAAGCAACGGCAAAAACAAGCAAAAAGAGAAACTTTGAACAGAATGTGAATTGGAGGTGCTGCTTTCGGAGGTAGACCGGAGGAAAACGTTGTTATTTGCAAGTTTGTCCTCCTGAATTAACAACAAAAGAAAAAATAGAGTGGGAGAGTTTAGCTGATGCGGTTAACACAGTTGAGTCTGAACATCGCACTGTGGAGTTAAAAGAGAATAATGTGATTTATAGGTGTAAACTGTTGTAACACCCTTAACAGTTTCAGTGGCGCAGCTCATACATCGCATGTTAACATGTTTTGACACATTCGAGCATGAACTCGGTTCAAATCCAGCGTCTGATGAACTCATTCTTCTTTTTTTCCCCACTACATATCAGATTTTGCCTACTATTTATCACAAGAAAGACAAGTAGGAATCATTAATAAGTCTGTGCATCATATTTTATTTGCACATTTATTGAATGGAAATGTTTCTGATTCACGCATGCAAATTCATCTTCAGGTGGCACCTTTATAGCAATGTGTGTGCGGTAGATCGCTCCCACTACAATGGGAAAACAAAGGCGACCGCTGCAAATTGCGCTTTAATGTTTGGCTGGTCAACTGTATGGTATGGAAACCTTATATACCTGCTAGATGAACCCGTCTCATACAGCTGCCATTGCAGGGCTCAAAGACACCTTGTAGAGTGCAATTTAACACAACTGCCTCTAGGAGTCGCCAATGGAAATAAAACAGACACGCACAAAAAAATGTGAGTACGCCAGCCATAAAGCTGGCGTGGAGCTGCGCACATTCCCACGTTCAGTTCATCGTTAGTAAATCCAAACGTGAGCGATTCTGAGCGTGAAACCTGGCGTACGCAAAGTTTTTGTGCGTACGCAGTGTTGATACATGAGGCCCCAGGTGACAATATAAGCATGTGGGCTAACCCTAACTAGAAGGAGCACAACATATGATAAGATACATATCAGGTAGGGAAGACACGGGTCCATCTGAGAAGGAGAAACTGTACACTGGGTAAGTGATGCATATGGGATCCCCAAGCTGGGACCACGCATAGCTGGCACCGATTCCCAGAATGCAGGCTGACCAAAGAGGCACCTATTGGGCCAGGCACCTGGCTCCTCTGCTGAGTCAGGTGTTGGGGGCCTTGAAGGAACTCTCTATGGTTCGCCTGATGGGCAACTCGCTAAGCAGAGCACAATGAGCACTTGCATTTCTGATGAGGGAGAATGGCGCTGCAAGCGTGTTTTGACACCGTGTTTAGTTTCCCCCATTTACAGCCCAGAAAAATTGAGTACACATGAGGAAACCATCTTCACTCTATGTCCCCAAGCTCGCAGCTCTACAAACCTTTGTTATAGAGGTGTCATGTGCTAATACAGCGCTCCCTATTAGTGTACTCTCAACCCCCGGGGAACACGGCTGGCACTGAAGCGAGGGCGATGGCATCTATTCAGAGGGCCAACCTTTGCTTTGATACTGCACACCCTTTCTGCCAATCAGAACATTTAAAGAGCTGCTTAGAGGCGTATGCTCCAAGTGCGGTCTCATCAAAGTACAGTGCGTGAACAGGACATAACAATGGAAGGGGCTGGGTCTGCCTCCTCCATAAGCAGGGATTGCAGGTTCATTACCTAGGCTAAAAAGTGCGCAGTAGGAACCTTGGTCACTTAGCAAATTCCTGACATGATTCGCTGACCAAAAATGTCTCCGATGTACCCGATTCCCTTAACCGATGCCGACACAACCAGCAGAGCTGTCTTCATGGACGTAAATCTTAAAAATACTGAGTCATGTGGATCGAGAGGTTCAAAGAGGACATGAGAAGGGGGTGGGATGGATCTAGGCCAGGGGTGTCCAAACTTTTTGGGCCGAGGGCCAGATGCAAAAAAACAAACGTTGTCGCGGGCCAAATTTTACATACATCACACAGACACGCATATATATATATATATATATATATATATATATATATATATATATATATATATATATATATATATACAATTGAAGTCAGAATTGTTAGCCCCCCTAAATTATTAGCCCCCATTTATTTTGTCCCCAATTTCTGTTTAACGGAGAGAAGATTTTTTCCACACATTTCTAAACATATTAGTTTTAGTAACTCATTTCTAATAACTGATTTATTTTATCTTTGCCATGATGACAGTAAATAATATTTGACTAGATATTTTTAAGACACTTTTAAACAGCTTAAAGTGACATTTAAAGGCTTAACTAGGTTAATAAAGTTAACTAGTCAAGTTAAGGTAATTAGGCAAGGTTTTTTATAACAATGGTTTGTTCTGAAGACTTAAGGGGCTAATAATTTTGACCTTAAAATGGTTCATAAAAATTTTTAAACCGCTTTTTATTCTAGTCGAAATAAAACAAAAGTCTTTCTCCAAAAGAAAAAAAAATTATCAGACATACTGTAAAAATGTCCTTGCTCTGTTAAACATCATTCGGGAAATATTTAAAAAAGAAGAAACAAATCAACGAGGGGCTAATAATTCAGACTTCAACTGTGTGTAGACAGACAGACAGACAGACAGACAGACAGACAGACAGACAGACAGATAGATAGATAGATAGATAGATAGATAGATAGATAGATAGATAGATAGATAGATAGATAGATCATAACAAGAACTACTGCTTAATTGAATGCATGTAATAGCGACACCCGGTGGTTATTTATTGAATTACGTTCATTTTTGTATAGCGGGCCAGATTCTATTATTATTTATAAAAAGCCTCGCGGGCCACCACAAAACTGATTGCGGGCCGCAGATGGCCCGCGGGCCGTAGTTTGGACACGCCTGATCTAGGCATTTGATCGTGAAACCAGCGATGAAGTGGTCTCATATGAACAATCTAAGCGGCGCTAGAGCGGCTACAGCTCCCCCAGGAGCTGAAAAACATCAGTGGCACCACTTGATGCCTCCATGCCAGTAGCAGCGCAAGCTTAACTGGAGTTCTAGGCAAATAATGCTCTAGGAAGATGCCGGTGTTTGTGCCACCCTTTCACGGATGAAAGTGAAGAGGGGGGGTCGGGTGTTGTTGTAGTCTCCATGCCGACCCTAGCAAGAGGCCACCTTGGGCGATCGCCCACATTGTCCATGCCTAAATCTCCCACTGCAGAGCTCTTGCATCAAGCCTGGGGAAGAACCGCCCTTATGCAGCATGGCCAGCACTTGCACTGATAACGTGGTGCAGTGCAGAAACAGCATGGCTCATGGCAGTGTGGGATCTGGCCATGAGAGACACAGAAAACCCATGCCTTGGACGGGGGTCGCCAGGTGCGCCCACAACCTAGGGAATAGCTTGCCTGCTGCCAAGTTATAGGCATTCATTGGCCCATTTTCTTTTTTCTCAGAGTGATTGGTTATCTAGTGATACGCTTCCAAAGTGTAGTCCAACCAACACAGCATTGGAGGTTTCAACCTGAGGGCAAGTTTACTGCCTTTTTTATTTCAAAATCATTCATCTTTGTATCACAAAAGACTAATAATTCCATGAAGATTTCAATTAAATTCAGTTTAATTCAAATCAAACTTGCTTTACTGGTATTATAAATTTTACAAACATATTGCCAAAGCATTTGTAATTATTACATTAAACAAAACATATGAAAACAAATAACGTACTCTAGTATAAATAAATAAACAGACAAACAAATAAATGAATAGTATATTTAGCAATCTTCATATAAGGATTTATTTTTGTCAAATTATAGAATTTTCTGAACTATCTTTTAATTTGAAGCTCTTTTCAACCGTTTTGAGCTTCAAATCCATATTCAGAAAGGAATCCACATGATGCAAAGTGATCAAGTGTGCTTTGTTTGTGACCCAAAAATAAAAAAAAATAAATACACTAAATGTCATATATGGACATGCATATGAATGTAAATAGGACTTTTAAGTCCAAGTATTTTTGCACCGTTAAAAATAAAAGATAATGCTTCATTTTAATTCAAACGGTGTTGTATTGACACAATATCCATTCATGAAACACCCTATAATACCTGAAATGTGCACCAGAGGAAGAGATTTTTCCTTACATTAAGTCTTTGTTTAAATGGTGCACACAAGTACATTTCTTGAATGTGATCATCTGAAGAAGAAACTGTTCATTGGTCAATGTATTGAATATCTATACAGCTGCAGGCAAAATTAATGTTGCCAGATATAGCTGACTTTTTCCAGCTCAAAAACTGTCCAAAACCTGCCTAATCCACACAAAAATAGCCCAAATGATAGATTAATATTTTATATAATTTTACTTTATTTAAATTACATAATTAACCTAGTTACTTTAACTGTCATATTTTTATATACAGCAACCAACACCAGCAGTCACAGAACCAAAACATAACTGGATCACATCAGAACACTGCTCCCCTCTCACCCACACACTGCACTTACTGTTGTGTAGATTACACTACCAATTAAGAATGTGTTTTACTTTCGAAATGGGGTATAAATTCATCACAATTGGCGTTTTAAATTCTTTTGAACATAAGTAGGTGCTGCTTGTCAATCAGACAACGCTTGTATGTTTGTTGTACGTTTAACTGCAGCTGCTGTGTGATGCAGATTTGTCTGGGGAGTCAAATTTCCTTCACCTCCTCTCATATGTTTAAGCTGCATATAAAGTTTACGTTTCAAAACCGCCCAAATTTTGTTAACCCGCCTATGCTGTTTTTTTACCTACACAATCAAATTTAAAACCAGACAACACTGGGCAAAATTATTCACCCTCCTACTAATATAGGTTGTAGTTGTATTTTATAATTATATGTTGAAATTCTGATATTTTGTCAATAAGTAGTCTAAATATTTATTGAACTTCTGCACAAAGCATTTGGATCATTCTATACAGTAAATGCCACACAGGCTCATTCTGGAAACGTATTTCCGTGGACATTTCTGGAGACCGCAAATTATGTAGCCAGAGGTACGTATGGCTGCATTTAATTTTTTTAAAGTGAACGCTACGAGGCGGTATGACGCCGTTCCTTTTGGCACTTACCGGCTCCACGCTTACCTCTGTGTGGAGGGCAACCAGTTTGTCCAGTTAGCTCGTCGTGTATGTCGGCGGACTTAAAATGCAGAGAGGAGTTGATCATGACGACGACGACCAGGTTTAAGTCCGGGGAAGAGCGGTTCCAGAAATCAGGTAAGACAAAAAAAGAATCCAAAAAATAAAATGAATGAGTGAATAACAGAGTGAGAATGTGGTAAAATCCGAAAACATGGTAAAAATCAGAGGAGGGCTTTTCTTTTTCTGGATGGCGTTTGTAAACCATTGATTGAGTTTAGGAAAGTAAGCGGGCGGGCGGGTCAATCGGTAAAATTGGTTGGGTTTAGGGAAGGAGTGTGGGTCAGTTGATTAATAGGTCGCTCAGTCAACCATTCAGTCAGTCGACAGCGGCCTCTAGTGAGTTTATGCGAAAACAGCGCAGGCGCGAACAGCACTCGTGAGAGATATTTGACATACGAAAAAGTGCACACTGAATTTGCAAAACAAAAACTACATACATACCTCCCGAGACTTATTTTGCGGTCTCCAGAAACATCCAGGGGACTACACTTTCAGAATAAGCCTGGGTTGAATAAATATAGGGGCTGCACGGTGGCGCAGTGGGTAGCACGATCGCCTAACAGCAAGAAGGTTACTGGTTCGAGCTGTGGCTGGGTCAGTTTGCGTTTCTGTGTGGAGTTTGCATATTTAAGACATATAGTACAGGTGAATTGGGTATGCTGGATAAGTTGGCGGTTCATTCCGCTGTGATGACCCCAGAATAATAAAGGGACTAAGCCAAAAAGAAAATGAATGAAGAAGATGAAGTCTTGTAAGTTACTTTTACACTGATTTTCTGAAAATTTTAAACTCTGAAATAATTTTTAAAGGAAGATCTGAAATCTCAGGTTTCTTTAAAATATCTTGTTTTGCGTTTCAAAAATAAACAAAAGTCTTAATGGTTTGCAGCAATGTCAGAGGGAGTAAATGATAACAGATTTATTTATTTTTTGAACTTTTATTTCTGTTTTGGAAATACAGTGGAATGTGGATTTTTGCATAGCAGTTTTAGCCTGAAGCACTGAAATGTTTGAAACACTCTCTCACCTGTTATAATTCATTTGAAGTCTTTGTACAAGCAGAACACACTCCACCCATACACATTCTGTACTAAAGAAATATCTGCTTTGCATGTTTACGTAAAGAGAATTTTCAGTTTAGGTTAATCAGCGTTATCCCAGGAGTGTCTCATTCCTGAAACAGGCAGTTTGCTCACAGTCTGATGTGTAACGTTGCAGAAAAACTGTACACCGTGATTTCAGAACATGCTCTCATACACATCTTTGATTTTTATCACAGGTGAGATGAGATTTAATCTGAACTTTCCCATGATCCTGGATACGGATTTGGAAATCTTGCTGTGAAAGATGTATTGTTCATCTGCTTGTTTCAAAATTGTTTTATTGGATAAAGCTAATGTTATCTGCTCAAATTTGGATCTGTCCTCTTTATCACATTACCAGTTGCTTAAGCAAACATTTCAAGTTGAGAAATGCAATGTTTTCCAGTTAATGCTAAAAATCTGAACCTTACTAGAGAAACCCACGGATGTAAAAAGAGGATATGGGTTGCATAATCAGGTTTACTGGAAGTATACGGTAGTTTGGCTGCCTAATTAAGAATAAATGGGAACACTTTATACAGCTGTATTTATAAACAGCTTACTACACTGTGAAAATGGATTCGTTACTTAAAGCGAGTAAACCAATTGCCTTTAAAGCAACAAGGTGACTCCAAAAAAGATGTCTACTAGGCAAGGCAAGTTTATTTACATAGCACATTTCATACACAGTGGCAATTCAAAGTGCTTTACATAAACATGAATAAAAGAAGCAAGTTTACGAAAAATAAAAACAAATAATAATTATAATAAAAAAATAAAGAAAATCTGATAAAATGTGTTATAAAAGAATGAAAGAGAAAAGCAAAACATAACAGTGCAATCTGTCGGTCGTAGCACAGTGCTCATTCAGTAAAGGCACAGCTAAACAGATGTGTTTCAGTCTGGATTTGAATGTGCCTAATGTTGGAGCACATCTGATCATTTCTGGACTCTTGGCATTTGTAGTTTATTTGATCCTAGAGATCTGAGTGTTAGGTTTGTATTCAGTGAGCATGTCTGTAATGTATTGAGGTTCTAATCCTTTCAGTGATTTCTAGACAAGTAATAATACTTTAAAATCTATTCTGACTGTAACTGGCAGCCATAGCAAAGACCTGAGGACCGGTGTGATGTGCTCTGATATCCTGGTTCTGGTCAGAATCCTGTTAACCCATTGTAACTTGGAACTGTTAAGTCAACTAATCCCTTTTTACAGTGTCAGACTATTGTAGCACTTCTGTTTTCAAATAATTACATATATAACATATTTGGTGCTTCATTAAGTCTATAAAATCTACAGTTATAGCCTGCATTGAATTTAGAACACATACTGAAGTTTACAAGAGCAGATTTATTTTAGTTACTGTCATTTTGCTGGATACACAAAAGCTGAAAAAAAAAACTAATATAATAAAGTTGTACTGGAAAAAGTGATTAGTTTTATTTTTATTAAAAAGAGGTGAGTTCAATTTGCATTAGTATAAAAATTTAGTTGACAGTTCCAAGTTACAATTGGTTTACCTACATTATTTTTGTAAAGTCAACTTGTTGCTTTTAAGGCAATTGGTTTACTCGCTTTAGGTAATGAATCACTTTTTACAGTGTACACTGTAAAAGGTGATTATTAACTATCCTTAAAAGAGTAAACCTGTTGCCTTTAAAGCAACAAGTTGACGTTAGTTTAAAAATTGAGAAAATCGGTTGTAACTTGAAACGGCTTTAATTTTATAAAATTAATTAATTCAATTATGGACATAATTAATTTACTTAATAATTTTAAGAAAACATTTTAACAAGCTAACTTACCCCTTTAAAAGTCAACATTGGCTCAGTTTGAAAACGGAAAAAAATTATGTCTGCAAAATTGTTGCTAACAATTTAAATGTGTTGAATTTCATTCATTCATTTATTTTCTTTTCGGCTTAGTCCCTTTATTAATCCGGGGTCGCCACAGGGGAATGAACAACTTATCCAGCACAATTTTACACAGCGGATGCCCTTCCAGCCGCAACCCGTCACTGGGAAATGTGTTGAATTTAAACAAACAAATTACCTTTAGTAACTTTATAAGTTAGGTACAAATGGCTACAATTTATCTTTAAAACGAATGCTACGGGGCGTAATGACGACGTTCCTTTTCACGCTAACCAGCTTACCACTCAGTTTGTCCGGTAGCTAGACACGTACATTGGCGGACTTGAGGTGCAGAGCGGACTTGATCGGACATCCTCTTTCACACACACTCATACACTACGGACAATTTAGCCTACCCAATTCACCTGTACTGCATGTCTTTGGACTTTGGACAACCGGAGCACCCTAAGGAAACCCATGCGAACGCAGGGAGAACATACAAACTCCAAACAGAAACGCCAACTGAGCCGAGGCTGGACCCAGCGACCTTCTTGCTGTGAGGCGACAGCACTACCTACTGCGCTATTGCATTGCTCTTTTCAGTGTATTTGCAAATGTTAAATCTTATAGTGAGCAGTTACCATTTCTTTTCTGTTTTCTTTCGGTGTTCATCTGAAGTGTTTTGTATACCATGTGTCATTTGCCGCCAGCAGGTTTAGTGACCCTTAGAATTTTTCAAATGACTTCATATTTGTGAATCATGAAGAATCGTGTTTGTTATATCAAAATAAAAACAATTAAATAAATGATTCTGTCTGTCTGTGTGTGAGTGTGTGTGTTATGATTTCTATTTGACTCTACAGATCTTCTCAAATGAAGAAATTATTTTCTGTTTCTCAAACCCCCACACAGGGTTTTATCAGTGTGTATGCTTGCTTTCACATGTCTAAGTTGGGGAAGAATTGAGTAAAACTGCTTAAAAGTAAACACTGCAGGGAAAGTCCAATTTGTTCTAGTGAACCGTTTGAACTTATTGGTCATCTTTCATGTATTTTTATGGAAAGTCTGATTCATTCTAACAAACTGGGTTGTAATGAACAGTTCTCACTCTCTCTTTTCCATATTAGACACCGATGGAGAGTAATTACTGATGTGATTAATTATCTTGAACAGTTGAAAAGTCACATTCATTATTGTCAAGATCAACTTTATATACAGTTGATGTCAGAATTATTATCCCCCCTTTGATTTTTTTTTCTTTTTTAAATATTTCTTAAATGGTGTTTAACAGAGCAAGAACATTTTCACAGTATGTCTGATAATATTTGTTCTTTTGGAGAAAGTCTTATTTGTTTTATTTTGGCTATGATAAAAGCAGTTTTAAATTTTGAAATACCATTTTAAGGTCAAAATTATTAGCCCCTTTAAGCTCTATATTTTTTTGATAGTCTGCAGAGCAAACCATTGTTATACGACAACATGCCTAATTAAAATAACCTGCCTAGTTAACCTAATCTTGCTCATCTCACAGCAAGAAGGTTGCTGGTTCGAGCCTCGGCTGGGTCAGTTGGCGTTTCTGTGTGGAGTTTGCATGCTCTTCCCGCATTCGCGTGGGTTTCCTCCAGGTGTTCCGGTTTACCCCATAGTCCAAAGGCATGCGGTATAGGTGAATTGGGTTGGCTAAATTGTCCATAGTGTATGAGTGTGAATGACAAGGGACTTAGCTTTAAAGAAAATGAACGATAAATGCTAGATCAGTACATAGTGAATAAAAAATTATTGTGAATTAAATTCATCCTAAAACCTCTGTGACTGTATTTGACTGTCTTAGTCAAAGAATCTTTCCAGTGAATCAGTTTCTGAATCAGATAGTCGTCTCTCATTTGGTTGATTTTGGAAATTCTGATTTATTTGATTTATTGACTCTAGTAAATAATAACAATAAAAAATTGGAGTTGGAGTTCGTTTTTTTTCTGTTAATAACTGATCATATTAAACAACTAAACAAAACGTTCTGAGGTATTTTGATTTATTCTGTATTTCAGTAAAAACATAATTTATTATTGTTTTTTTACTGTAAAACTGTAAAAAATGTATTGACAAAAATCAAGACAACAAATATTTTATAGTATTTTTCGCTCATTTTGTTGAGTTAATCAGGTTCACAGTTTTTTTTTTAATTATACAAAGTTTAACTTAATATTTTTAGTAAATTTAATTGGTGTGAGTTGAGATGACTTAAAAAAGTTTTATTCAACTAAAAAATAAGGCAGCAAGATTTGTTTTTTCAGTGCAACTTTAAAAGGCAATTTCTCTTTCTCTTCTAGTTTTATTTTCAAGCTTAAATTACAATAAACAAACATTGAGGGAGGCACGGTGAAAATGCTGTCTCACTTCAAATTTCCTAAACCTTAGCAGTGATAAAACTAAAATTCTTGTTAGCACCAAATTTACACTCTCTAAATTTGACTCCCTTACTATAGATGGAACTTCAGTCTCCCCCTCTCCTCTGGTTAAGAGTTTGGGTGTCATCCTCCACAGCTTACTCTCTTCCCAGTTTCATATTACACTGTATAACCCAAAAAGTTAAGGTAACTCAGACCATTTGAGAAAACCGATTTCAACAAACCATTTAAGTTAATAAACCTAATGATTACGGTGAACTTAATCCATTTGAGTAAACGACGCCACTTGAGCACAGTATAACCCAATAAATGAAGAGAACTCAAACCAACTGAGTACTGTAAAACCCAATAAGTTATGCCAACTCAAACCGTTTGAGGAACCTGATTGCAACAAACCATTTGAGTTAAAAACTAATCTAGATGAGTACTGCGAACTTACTCCATTTAAGTTGACGTATTGAGGTATTTAATTAACTCATTACCTTCAACACTGAGTTCAAAACTCTTTTCAAATGAGTAGAATTAACTTTCAGTCAATTTTGAATTAACTACACTCATTTCAGTTGATAAAGTTGACTGATGGGTTTTACACTGTAATAATATAACCAAGTCTGCATATTTTCATCTCTAACATAAATTTACCTTTCTCACCACTCTACCTCTTTCCTCGTATACTCGTCACTTCATACATTGATTATTGCAATTCCCTCCTTTATGGTCTCCCACAGAAATCCCTTTATAAGCTTTAACTGGTCCAGAATTCAGCTGCTCACATCATCACCAAAACTCCTTCTTTTCACCATATCACCCCCATTTTACAAGATCTGTACTGGCCTCCAATCCAACCCAGAGTCGAATATAAAATCCTTCCGCATACATTCAAGGTCATTCATTACCTCACACCTTCATTTCACCATTCATTCCCACTCCCTTAGATCCTCTACCTCCATCCACCTCTCTGTCTCGGGAGCAGAGCTTTCAGTCGCTTTGCTCCCAAACTCTGGAACTCTAATCCTCTTGACATCCGTAACATTGACCATATATACATACATATACATATATAGACACACACATATATATACATATATATATACACACACACATACACACACACACACACATATATATATATACATACATACATATATACATACATACATACATACATATATATTCATTCATTTTCTTGTCAGCTTAGCCTCTTTATTAATTGATTAAATTGATAAAAAAAGAAAAAGGAAAAAAAAAATAATAAATATATATATATATATATATATATATATATATATATATATATATATATATATATATATATATATATATATATATATATATATATATATATATATATATATTAGGGGTGTGAGCCTACACTGGTCTCATGGTTCGGTTCGGTTATGATTATCATGCCATCGATTTGGTTCAATATGATATCAATTATTTTTTCTTCACAACACAAGTATTTTTTTTTTAATCATTCTTTTTTTTTATTTCAACACAACATTTGTATTTTTAAATTCTGTCACATTTGACAAGCATTCAGTTTGTCCAATAATACAATACTGTAGCGTTGTAACAGTAGTAGTAGTATTAGCGGGAGTAGGTTAATGACCTTAGAAAAGGAACAAAATATATAAAATATACAATATTTACAATACTGACATAAACAAAACACAATTTAATGTAAATAAAGACATTTTCTTTACAAACGTTGTCTCAGTGTTTGTTAATTTACATAAATTTTCTAGTATTAATGCAAGCATTTTACTTTACAAAAACTATTTATATAAATGAACTGTATAATTAACTGAATATTGTGCACAAAATAATATAATGCACAAATATAATCAACCACAGTGCAATAAAAATAGCAGCTGTCTCCTATATTGCTCATAATTAGGAATAAGGCGATGTAAGTGACAGTCCTTTGTATTTAGAAAAAGTCATTTCTCATACCATCAGTGTGCCTGAGATGTGCTAATGTGTTTCCCTATTCTCACTCACCACAGCTTTAAACTTTATGCATGCAATCGCGAGTGTTTATTATTGCAGCCGTCGCGTTCTTCAGCTTACACAGCGCTTGTCCGCATGCATGCACCTGTTGCCAACTATTTCCAATCAAAGTAGCTAAAGCCTGACCGACAAGTAGCTAAATGTTGCCAGATGACTTCGCGCACTAATTTCATGTAGTTTCTGACAAGCTTAAGCCTGTCATGTCTCTACTCTCTCAGGCGGCGTATATTATATTATATTAAAACATTACATCCAGATGCATAATAAAAAGGCTCTTATTAACATATTACTTTGTGTGCTGACATCATTGCGTAATTACAACTCAAAACTACATCTTTATGTAGTATACAAAATAATTATTGTTTTCTCAAATTGACTGGCCATGTCAGCAAAAAGTTATTGAAATATGTCCATTTAGATTTGTATGAAAAATATAGTTGACTATTTAAAAAAAAGTACTACAAACCCAGTTTTTACACTTTTTGATAATAATTTTTTATTTTTAAATGTAAAACTGAAAATGAACAGTTACTTTCTTTTTAAACAATCACAGCTTGTGTACTTACTCTTTTTTAACTTTTGAAATTAACACATTTGTAAAAGTGACAATTATAGCACTATTGGAATTTATTGCTACCTAAATCACCACCAATTATACGTGTTAACAAATATCAGTAAATTAACAGTTATGAAAAAACAATCTGAACTAGAAATTTACTCTAATGATTACTCTACTGTGGTGATGAAGTAAAGACAGTAAAATCCCTGTAATTCATGAGAAACAAGCACTGTTTTGAAAACGTTTTAAACTCATTCTTGATTTGATCATACAATCCAGGAGATTCCGGGATTTTTTCGGTAGACAGAACAATACGGGAGATGGGCCGGAGATGGGTCTGAAATACGGGAGACTCGCGGAGTGTTGGCAGGTATGCATTTGATGATGACTGATGATCACAGAGAGCTGAGCAGATCTTTTAATCCCAGTTGCTTTACTCCAAGTACTGTCTTGTGGATTGATTAAACGTGTTACTAGAGAGACATGTTAATGGGGGGCTGCCAATCAATTATGTCACATTGTGGTGGGACTTAAAATGGGAAGGATTTGGATCCTATTTTAATATCAGGAAATAAAAAAAAAAAACAGACGTATTGTCTTTATATCACCCTAATATGGCTGTGGACACACTTTACCTACATATGGTTCAGTCCAA
Organism: Danio rerio; assembly: GCF_052040795.2. Lineage (NCBI taxonomy): Eukaryota > Metazoa > Chordata > Actinopteri > Cypriniformes > Danionidae > Danio > Danio rerio. The sequence continues at coordinate 11,082,404 of NC_141044.1, forward strand.
ACAGTTCCCAAAAGATGATTTTCATCATAGGTGCCCTTTAATAAATAAATACTCAAACAACATGTGTAGCGAGGCAGAGGGAAAACACAAACACCGTAGATGAAGTTACAAACAATGCCCCGGAGGGTGCTTTTATTTACAAGTGATAAAGGGGTGAATGAGTGCTCTTCTTAGAGGTGCGTGCTCAGGTGCTCCGGGGAGAAGGTGAAGACTGGTGAGAGAGATGGTGTTGGATCGGTCACGAGCTGGATTCGGCTGTGGGAGAGACAGAGAGAGACAAGCGTTAGCGCAGGGAGTCATCTGAAATGAAGCTCAACTCTTCCTGTGTGGGGCTGGCTTATATCTCTCCCTGGCTGATGAGGTCCAGCTGTGAGCGATCCGGGGTTGATGAATGATCCAGCTGGTGTGGATTTGTGCCCAGGGCGACGTGGTATTACTTGACTCGCTACATTCCCCCCCCCTTAGCGTCGTCCTGGTCCTGGGTGTCCTGCGAAGAAAGAGCAGTGTATTGAGAGGGGGGGTAGAATGTTTTGACAGACCTGCCCATCCTGACCAGAGCCGTGAGAGTCCGTCTGCGTTTCCGTGGGAGGCCCCGGCTCGATGTTGGACGTCGAAGTTGAAATCCTGGAGCGACAGGAACCACCTGGTGACCCGAGCGTTGTTGTTCTTCGCTGTAGCCATCCATTGTAGCGGGGCGTGGTCGGTCACCAGAGTGAATTTCCTGCCAAGGAGATAGTACCTTAGCTCCAGGATTGCCCACTTGATCGCCAGGGCCTCCTTCTCCACCGTTGCGTAGCGGGTCTCTGCGGGGGTCAGCTTCCGACTCACGTACATTATGGGATGTTCTTCATCGCCGTGGACCTGGGAGAGGACCGCGCCCAGGCCCGAGTCGGAAGCATCCGTCTGTAGAATGAAGGGGCAGCCGAAGTCAGGTGCGTGCAGTACCGGTGAGGACGTGAGGGACTTCTTTAGGGCTCGGAACGCATCGTCGGCTTCCTTGGTCCATCTTATCCTCTCCGGCTGCCCCTTTCTGGTCAGGTCTGTCAAAGGGCTGGCTATGGATGAGAAGTTAGGTATGAAACATCTATAGTAGCCCGCTAACCCCAGAAATGCACGTACCTGGGTCTTTGTGGTGGGTTGTGGAGTTTCCTGTAGTGCCTTGACCTTGTTTTGCTGTGGCTGTATGAGACCTCGTCCAATGTGGAACCCGAGGTATCTGGCTTCGGCTAGACCCAGGTGGCATTTCTTGGGATTAGCTGTGAGCCCAGCCCGTCGAAGATCTAGGAGCACCCTCCGTAACCGGGATAGGTGTTCTTCCCATGACTCTGAGTGGACGATGAGGTCGTCCAGGTAGGCTGCTGCATATGGCTGGTGGGGCCTCAGCAGGATGTCCATCATTCTTTGGAATGTGGCTGGGGCCCCGTGGAGCCCGAAGGGAAGAACCCGGTATTGCCAGTGCCCACCGGGTGTGGAGAAGGCGGTTTTCTCCTTGGCGTCTTCACTGAGTGGTAACTGCCAGTAGCCTTTGGTGAGGTCGATGGTGGAGATAAATCGGGCTCCACCCAGCCTATCCAGCAGCTCGTCCACCCGAGGCATGGGGTATCCGTCGAACTTGGAGATCTCGTTGAGTTTCCTGAAGTCGTTACAGAAACGGAGGGTGCCATCGGGTTTGGGGACCATCACTATTGGGCTGGACCACGGGCTACGGGATGGTTCGATGATGCCTAACCTTCTCATCTTCTGGATCTCCTCGTCGATAGCCAGCCTGCGAGCCTCTGGAACTCGATAAGGCCTTTGCCGGACGATGGTGCCAGGAGGAGTGATAATGTTGTGTTGGATGATGGAGGTTCGGCCCGGTTTCTCCGAGAACACATCCTTGAACTGACCAACCAAGGCTTGCAGCTCCGCCTTCTGGTTTGGTGAGAGTTGCTCACCAATGTGGACAACGGGAAGAGTTTCTTCAGCGAAGGCAACGAGATGACCTGGAGCTGCAACCCACTTCTTCATAAGATTTATGTGGTAGAGTTGTTCTTCCCGTCTTCGTCCCGGCTGACGGACTCGATAATTTACCGGCCCTACCCTTTCTACCACGGTGTATGGTCCCTTCCAGGATGCGAGGAACTTCGACGTTGTGGTAGGTATGAGTATCATCACCTTGTCCCCTGGGTGGAACTCTCTGGGTTGGGCGGGCCGGTTATACAATCTCTGCTGGGCGCGCTGGGCTTCGGTCAGGTGTTGTTTGACGATGGGCATGATTTTGTCGATGCGTTCTCTCATGTCCCGTACGTGTTCAATCACCGACCGCTGGGGGGCTGGTTCCTGTTCCCAGGCTTGACGAGCCACATCCAATAGGCCTCGGGGTTGGCGGCCAAACAGCAGTTCGAAGGGGGTAAATCCTGTGGAGGCCTGGGGGACTTCCCTGATACCGAATAACACGTACGGGATCATGAGGTCCCAGTCGCGCCCGTCCTCTGCCACCACCCGTCGGAGCATCTGCTTCAGAGTCTTGTTAAAGCGCTCGACAAGGCCGTCCGTCTGTGGATGATATACAGAGGTTTTTAGCTGTTTTACCTTGAGTAGGTGACAGAGGTCTGCCATCAACCGGGACATGAAGGGGGTGCCCTGGTCGGTCAGTATCTCCGTTGGGATTCCCACTCGACTGCATAGCAGAAACAGCTCCTTCGCGATGGCCGATGACGTGGCTTTCCTCAGGGGAATCGCTTCAGGGTATCTGGTGGCATAATCGAGGATAACAAGGATGTGCTCATGTCCCCGGGCCGACTTCGGCAAAGGCCCTACCAAGTCCATACCAATTCGGGTGAAGGGCACATCGATGATGGGTAGTGGTATTAGAGGGCTGGGGGGTGGTCGTTGGGGAGACGTTCTCTGGCAGATGTCACATGCCTGGCAATACCTCTTTACTTCCCCGTCTAGCCCCGGCCAATGGAAACGATCGCGGATCCTTTTCACCGTGTTGGCCGCTCCCAGATGTCCAGCCATCGGGTGGGTATGTGCCAGTTCCAAGACCGTCTCCCTCTTGGTCCTCGGAACGACCAGTAGTGTCTTCTTTTCCCCCCGCCTCTCTGCGACACAGTACAGCAGACCATTTTCCACAATGAAATGTGGGAGGGGGTGAGGGCTGGGAAGTCGCTCATTACCGTCGATGATCCGTACTTGTGGCCAACAGTGTTTGAGCGTTTCATCTTCCCTCTGTGCTCTGCCAAAATCACCTCCTGCGGTTATCTGCTGAAATAGATCAAAGTATAAATTAGCAGATATTGATGACTCACCCCCTCTGTCGCTCTCGGTGGTCATCAGCGCTGGTTTGCGGTCCCGATGAGCCCGTGACTTGTTCTTCTTCTTGGAACGAGCCGATAGAGCGTGGTGGTGAGTGAGGAGTTCGTCGAACCCCGGCCAGTCTCTGCCCAGTAGGAGGGGCACAGGAAGATCTGGAACGACCCCGACTTCAATGCGCCAGCTGCCTGGTTTCGCCGCGATGGTCACTCTTCGGGCGGGTACGTGGCGGGTATCACCGTGTACACACGTGATTGGAATAAGGCTTTTACTTTCTTGGCGGTACTTCAAAGTCTTCGGGTGAACCAGAGTGATGGCGCTTCCTGTGTCTAAGGTGGCCGTTTGTGTTTTTCCCTCTAGTTGGACTTTATGGGTGGGAGCTTCGGGAGGGATATTGCGGTGAACCGCGCACCCTGCTGTCCAGGCCGGGGTCGAGTGCGTCGTCGGCTCGGTGGGCATCGGCTCGTCCATCGGGCTGGGGACCGCTGGTCTGCCGCCTGGTCGCGCTGTGCCCTCCACCGGTCGCCAAGGCGCACTTACCCTCCGGGGTGGCAGAGCCGCTCTCTCCCCATTATCTCTGGCGATGTGAGCTTCAGCCAGCTCGATCGCTTCCACCAAGGTGGCCAGTGACTCAGGATTTCGCATGCTGGTGAGTGTTCGCAAACGTCGGGGTAACGCACGCATCATCTTCTCGATGATCACCTTCTCAGCGACCTGGACCGCCGAGGGATCTCCTCCCAATAACCATAGCCTTCCCAGGCGAGAAAGTTGAGCTGCTTGCGCTCTCACTGGTTGTTTCTCGTCGTAAGACCACTGGGAAAACTGTTGGGCTGCGCTGATTGTGGATAGCCCCATTCTGGCTAATATTTCCTTTTTTAACGCTTTGTAATCTTCATTTTTAGGTGTCTCTAGTGAAAAATATGCTCATTGCGCTTCTCCTGTGAGAAACGGAGCCAACATTCTCGCCCAGTTTTCTTTTGGCCAGCCTTCTCTCTCGGCAATAACCTCAAAGGTATGTAAATAAGCGTCAATATCATCCAGGTCGCTGAGTTTAGTGAGATGATGATGCGCACTCACTTCGGGAGTCGGATGGTGTCTGGCCGCCTGGCGGAGCTGCTGTTCCAGTCGATCCTGTCTGGCTGTAAGCTGCTCAGAGATGGAATTCTGTTTCCTGGAGATCTCCGCTAGGTGGAGCAGTACCTCTTCCACCGACATGGCGACGGGATGTTGACAGCCGAGTAAGAGGAAGCGTGGGAGAGAGAGAGAGCGGATGCCTGTCTGTAACAAACACAGAGAAAAATTCAGCGGTTATTTTCTACTTAATGGTGAGTGTTTCTTCTGAATTTTTCCCTCTGCAATGCCCGCATTCTCCACCAGTTGTAGCGAGGCAGAGGGAAAACACAAACACCGTAGATGAAGTTACAAACAATGCCCCGGAGGGTGCTTTTATTTACAAGTGATAAAGGGGTGAATGAGTGCTCTTCTTAGAGGTGCGTGCTCAGGTGCTCCGGGGAGAAGGTGAAGACTGGTGAGAGAGATGGTGTTGGATCGGTCACGAGCTGGATTCGGCTGTGGGAGAGACAGAGAGAGACAAGCGTTAGCGCAGGGAGTCATCTGAAATGAAGCTCAACTCTTCCTGTGTGGGGCTGGCTTATATCTCTCCCTGGCTGATGAGGTCCAGCTGTGAGCGATCCGGGGTTGATGAATGATCCAGCTGGTGTGGATTTGTGCCCAGGGCGACGTGGTATTACTTGACTCGCTACACATGCCATGGATGGACACTGCCCTCCTAAGACAGTTGAAGAAGTTGCGCTATAAAGGTACAGTAAATGCGATTCATTACTCGCAGAGCTCATCTGAACTTCCCCTATTGTGGTCAAGAAGCATCTTTACTGTTCTGGTTTTTGAAGTGGTTTCTGCTTATAGAGTGTTTGCTGAATGTCTTGCTCGTCTCTCTTTGACTTTACCTCAAGTCTTCTAACGTCATTCTGTCACGTCTTGTCTTACTTTCTGCCTTTATCTGTTTTGTTCATAACTCTCACACGCAAAGAATAAAGAAAAAATCTATTCCCAAAATGACAAAAATGTGCTTCCCACATAGTCACGCTGGAGTGTGTGTGTGTGTGTGTGTGTGTATGGTGCTGTTCAGTAATGTGTATCTGCGAGATAATATCAGGGGGGTAAAGGATATGGGTAACTGAGTGATGGCCACTCAAGAGTAACCTGCCTACCTGATAGGGAGTGTGGAACTGGGTGACTGATTTTCCCACCATCCCCTGCACACCATCCCAACCGTTTGAAGAATAGTACAACCCACGGATGGCTGCGATATACACTGCACCTCCGGAGATACATCACAAACATGTAAATTGCCTGAATCAGGTGATCATAGGTAGATGATCGTCAGATGTAGAACAGTAAACTTCCATTTAACTGAAACCAGACACAGCTATGTGTTTAATTATAAATGTTCATGAAACAAGAGTCATAAGTGAGAAAATGAAAACACTTTGCAGACTAAAAATATTCCGTAAACAGAAAATAGAGCAGCAAACACTCATTCAGATTCCCAGTTGGTTCTTACAAGGTTTCTAAGCAAGGTTTCTTCTCTGTAATCTGTAATGCAAAGGGCTCTCCCCTTCTTCTCTGTTTGACTGGCGATTACTCAGATTGTTCGATACTTGTCTTTGTGTGTAGATGTCTTTCTATTTAGCTTTGGGGATGTCCCATGTCAGTGGAATTAAAGTAAAACTGAGCTCAATAGTAAATAAATTAAAAAAAAAAAAAACCCAGTCATTTCAACTTATTGTACAGTCAATTGCTGATTATACACTTATTTTGCACACATAGAGTTTATAGGTTAACAGAAATTTTAGGACTCAAAAATGAAACTGTATTTGGACTTCATGTTTTCATAATTAATGAAGGTAGACTATAAACAAAAAAAGTGTATAAAATAAAAGTGAACTCCCGGCACAAACTAATGCATTACTGTCATCAAAATTATTTTGATTTTCGGGTTAAAATTAAAGGGTTAGTTCACCTAAAGATGAAAAACTTAATGTTTTAGATGAAATCTGAGCTCTCTGATCCTCCACAGATTACAACGGTTCTGAGATGTTTAGAGTATAGATTTATAGAGTATGGATTCATTTATTTTCCTTCCACTTATTTATCAGGGGTTGCCACAGCGGAATGAACCACCATCTATTCTAGCATGTTTTACATAGCAAATGCCGTTTCAGCCACAATCCATAATCGGAAAACACACTCTTGCATTCATACACTATAAAAAATATTCATTATTTAACTTTTTTTCGACAGCTATGGTGTCTGGAAAAAACGTAAAATATGTTGCTAAATTACAGATATTTATCATAAAATAACGGACTTTAAGTTACAGAAATTTCCTTAAATTGAAATTTTCGGTACGTTTCAGTAATTTACCATATGTTATTCTGCGGTAAATTTCTGTAATTTAATGGTCGTTATTTTACATTTTTTTCCAGCACTCTAGCTTTTTTTACAGTGTACACTAAGCCAATTTAGTTAATTCAATCTATCTATACTGTGTGTCTTTGGACTGTGGGGGAATCCCTACATTTCATGTGAATTCAGTGGTTCAACTCTAGTCATACGAAGCTCCAAAAACACTTTTGTGCACCAAAAAATCTCAAAACCCAACTTAGTTTACCAATGTCTTTTGCATCAGATTGGAGTACTATGGTCAATACTACATTTGTTTGATGTACTGCTGACTTTAAAGGCATTATGTTGTACCAATATATTGACCAAAAGAGTTTATAGTTACATTTTTTAGGAAGTAAAAATATAAAAAATATAAATATAAAAATATAAAAACTGTAAAAATTTTTTTTTACATAGTTTAATATAATAAAGTTGGCGACCTGGGGGTGTTACAGACTGTACCAAGAAGCTAAGGACCGGGATCAGGGTAAAAATTATGGGAAATTTCCGAGAGAAATAACAAAACGGGAGGGTGGCGGGAAATGGGTCTGAAATATGGAAGACTCCCGGGAGTGTTGGCAGGTATGTTTGTCAGATGCGTTGTTATATTATATAAAGATAGTTACTTTGAACTAATGTAATTGCTTATGCACGCTGACATTCCAGTAAAGCAGGGGTCTCAAACTGCCGGCCCGCAGGTCATTTACGACCCACTGTCCTCCTCCCTCAGGCCCGCAACTGACGTCAAAAATACAATGCGATTCGGCTCGCCAAAACATAGATTTTTAAACCACTATCATTGTTGTGCAGTCGCGTCTAGCCACTTTTGACCCGCCACCTAGTTTATTTATAGTGCTGCATTCGGAATAGTTTTACTTTCATTTTCTCTCAGTGTACGGTTGGGAGTAATATACATGCGTTTTAATTCTGGGGACGATTTAAATGTAATGTATATGTTTGTAAGTGTTTTATTTTAACTAAAGCTTTATTTTTGTAAATATTCAAGGGTCGTTTGATTACATACCACTTCTATTTTGTTGTACAAACACCTCTTCAGGGCTTACACGTTATGCTAGTGGTGTAACAAATATGATAATTTTACTAATATTTGATTCAAAATGTCTCATTTAGATTTTTCTCAAATGCTTACTAAGGTTTGCATAAAAACTATGTACATTAGTAAAATTGTACTGCTGGTTGAATTTAACTTGTTAAAGTAAATGTGAATATGTACATACTTTCCCACTCTTTGATGTAGTTTTACAACAAAAGAAAGATGTTGACAAGAACAGTTGTAGACACTCAAGTTACCCAAACTGCTTTCTGCTGTTTTTGCGCTATTGGGACAACTGGTTGGAACAGAATAATAATAATCATGCCAATTATTTGTGGCATTTTCATAGTAATTTTAACTGTTCTGCAATATAAAAAACAAAGAAAAAAAAGCTGGAGTTTTGGCTGCATATAGTCTGTAGAAGAATGACTGTTGATGTGTGTCTAATGCTCAGCCGTACCCACCAAAACCACATATTTCTGCAGCTGATGAGTGACACGATAAATATGCTGCATGATCACTGGTGACAGGTAATGCTTGAAAGATAAACGTCATGTCTGTTGTCCTAATATCCATCAATTACGTCAGGTTTCCACTTTTTTTCTTGTGCTTGAATGGTTAAATGACCCTCCCATGAAATGTCAGTCACTGAAATGGCCCCGTGTCATTTTGAGATTGAGATCTCTGTAGTAAAGCTTAATAGATTAAAGATAACATTCATATTTACTTTTTTTTTATTATCTATGGTTGAGTAATTATTATCTGGCAAAAAGTTTAATAGAATACATACAGTTTAAGTCAGAATTATTAGCCCCCTTTTGAATTTTAATTTCTTTTTTTAAATAATTCCCGAATTATGTTTTTCAGAGAAGGGAAATTTACACAGTATGTCTGATAATATTTTTTTCCTCCGGGGAAAGTCTTAAATGTTTTATTTTGGCTAGAATAAAAGCAGTTTTTAATTTTTTAAAAAGCCATTTTAAGGACAAAATTATTAGCCCCTTTAAGCAAGTTTTTTTTTTTTTTCGATAGTCTACAGTCAAACTATCGTTATACAATAACTTGCCTAATAACCCTTACCTGCCTAGTTAACCTAATTAACCTAGTTAAGCCTTTAAATGTCACTTTAAGCTTTTTAGAAGTGTCTTGAAAAACATTTAGTAAAATATTATTTACTGTCATCATGGCAAAGATAAAATAAATCAGCTATTAAAGAAGAGTTATAAAAACTATTATGATTAGAAATGTGTTAAGAAAACCTCTTCTCCGTTAAACAGAAATCATGGAACAAATAAACAGGGGGTTATAATTCAGGGGGGCTAATCATTCTGACTTCAACTGTAAGTATATATATTCAAAATACAATTGATTCTTTATACAACAATATACAATTGTTACCACAAATGCTGCTCAATACTAAATTACAATGACCATGGTTAGCTTTATATGCTGTCATAAAAACAACACAGGCTCATTCTGAAAACGTAGTCCTATATACGTTTCTGGACACCACGAATTATGTAGCCAGAGGTACGTATAGGTGCGTTTCATTTTTTAAAGGACTGCTACAGGGCGGTATGATGCTGTTCCATTTCGCCCTTACCAGCTGAATTTGTGAATAGATTCGCGAAACAAAAACTGCTAAAATACGTACCTCCTGGGGTGTATTTCACTGCCTCCAGAAACGTATATGCGACTATGTTTTCAGAATGTGCCTGTGTTGCATAAAGAGGAATCAGCAACAGCATACTCAAATCCCATAATCTTGTTTAATAAAGGTGTAATAACAACCCACAAACCTCGATATTAATGCTTTATAACTGCAAATGAGGGTTAGGCATACAGTTTTTAGTAAACAGCCCTGTAATATGTACTATAAAAAAGAGACTCAAAAATTAATAGCATTTTGATTGCATTTTGTGAATAATGTTTTATTTTCATTCATTCATTCATTCATTCATTTTCTTGTCGGCTTAGTCCCTTTATTAATCCGGGATCACCACAACCGAATGAACCGCCAACTTATCCAGCAAGTTTTTACGCAGCGGATGCCCTTCCAGCCGCAACCCATCTCTGGGAAACATCCACACACACATTCACACACACACTCATACACTACGGACAATTTAGCCAACCCAATTCACCTGTACCACATGTCTTTGGACTGTGGGGGAAATCGGAGCACCCGGAGGAAACCTACGTGAAGGCAGAGGGAATATGCAAACTCCACACAGAAACACCAACTGAGCCGAGCGAATTCGACTGAATTCAAACCAGCGATATTGCAATTCATAATCATAAACTGTGGGGCGATGCAGTTGTGCAATAGGTAGTGCTGTCACCTCACAGCAAGAAAGTCACTGGTTTAAGCCTTGGGTGGGTCAGTTGCCGTTTCTGTGTGGAGTTTGCATGTTCTCCCCGTGTTTCCTCTGGGTGCTCTGGTTTCCCCCACAGTCCAAAGACATGCGGTACAGGTGAATTAGATAAGCTACATTTTCCGAAGTGTATGAGTCTGAATGAATGCGTATGGGTGTTTCCCAGAGATGGGTTGCAGCTGGAAGGGCATCTGCTGCTTAGAACATATGCTGAATAAGATGGCGGTTCATTCCACTGTGGCGACTTCTGATTAATGAAGGAAATAAGCCGAAAAGAAAATCAATAAAATAAACTGTTAATCATGCAATTGAATTAACAGATATTTTTACAGTGCGCATAAACAACTATTGACACTGGATCACTGCATATATGGGAAAAGGTGTAGGAAGAAGGATTTTCTTGAACGGAAAGATATAATTGAAGATGAGTGAAGTTGACTTTTTTCTGTTTGAGCGGTTGGTGTATGGAGGCCGTTTTGGAGTGAGTCATGCAAGTTAGACCTGTTTCAGGATGTGAGATTAACTGTTAGTGTACTGCATGCAACGGTACACTGAGAATTCAGGAAACTTCATTATTGTGTTAGAGCATGCATTGTTTTTTTTATCTATCATGTTGGTATGTACAGGGCTCAGAATATTCCTTTCCTTTTCTTGTCGGCTTAGTCCCTTTTATTTATCCGGGGTCGCCACAGCAGAATAAACCGCCAACTTATTCAGCAAGTTTTTACACAGCGTATGCCCTTCCAGCCGTAACCCATCTCTGGGAAACACACACATTCACACACACACTTATACACTACAGAAAATTTAGCCTACCCAATTTACCTGTACCGCATGTCTTTGGACTGTGGGGGAAACCGGAGCACCCGGAGGAGGTTCGAACCAGCCGAGGTTCGAACCAACGACATCCTTGCTGTGAGGCGACAGCATTACCTACTGTGCCACTGCCTCGCCCGGGCTCAGAATATACCCCTCACAAATCTATCTTTTAAATAAAAATTTTGAATAGGAAGCTATACAATATTATATTTGTGCACATACATTAGATTAGTCAGCACTGAAGCCAAATCTGGAGCTTATCTAACAAAATAAGTTACGATAATGGCAAATGTATATATTATAGAAAAATATTAAATACAAATTTTAAAATAGAGGAAAAATTAAAAGAAGCCAAAAAATTGAAAGAATGTGTTGAAATTTTGTGTTTATATATTTTTTGCAATATTTAGCTTGAAATTAATTGTATTCTCTTTCAATTTCTAAATATGTTTAGTGAATGACATTATTTTAATAAATATATCTGTTTAATAAATCTGTTTTGTTCAAATGCACCAATATACAGCCTATATTCAATGGATACAAATATTCATTTTCAAAAACTCAATTATGCTAAGCATTGTATATATTTATTTATTGTTTGTTTGGGGATCAGTTGTCACTGTTTAATAATTGCCTATTAGCATTCACATACCTAGCACACTGACTGTTAGATCTCTTAATCCTATTCTATTCTTAAACAACCCAGGCTCATTAGAAATACATGCCTAGCTTTACCGAGCAAATTGACTGTGCTGGAAAAATCATCCAAATGGAAATAAGTTTTTTTTGTGAAGATCCATGCAAAAACAATCCTTTCAACAATCCTCTGTTGAAACAAAATATTGCCTAAGGGGGCTAATAATATTGATAATTACAATGGGCATATGTTATACAGTTGAAGTCAGAATTATTAGCCACCCCTCTTTTTCTTTAATATTTCCCAAATTATGTTTAACAGTGCAAAGAAATTTCCACAGTATATTTGATAATATTTTTTCTTCTGGAGAAAGTTTTATTTGTTTTATTTCGGCTAGAATAAAAGCAGTTTTTAATTTTTAAAATCCATTTTAAGGTCAATATTATTAGCCCCTTAAAGCATGTTTTCCCTACAGAACAAACCATCATTATACAATAACTTGCCTAATTACCCTAACCTGCCTACTTAACCTAAATAACTTACTGTAGTTAAGCCTTTAAATGCCACTATAGAAGTGTCAGGAAAAATATCTAGTAAAATATTATTGACTGTCATCATGGCAAAGTAAATAAATAAAAGTAAAATAAATCAGTTATTAGAAATGAGTTGAATTTTTACTACTGTATATATTAATATCAAATGTTCTTGGCTATCCTTAAACAACAGAAATTTGACAACAACAGAATATACAGTAGTCAACATTTGAAGTGAACCAAAAAAAGTGTTTTAAATTTGCACTTCAAATGTTCACTACTGTATTTATTTAGAGTAAATAATCTTGTCTATCCCTATAAACAACCGAAACTCAACACTGAGACATTTCTCCTAAAGTTCATTAGCATCTGATCGTGTCATGATGATGCAGCGATTAACCTGGATAGGACCTGGATCTCAGATGAGTGGTTTACAGTGAGGGTGTATATGATGGGATTGGATTGAGCACTCAGATCTTGGCAGGTCTTCACTTACCATTGGCCATAAACTAGAACTGGAAGATCAGTGCTCATCCACCGGGATCTAATTACTTATTTTTTGCATGTTACTATTCAGGCTTTTCTACTTTCTATTCTTTTGGGTGGACCAGCTGTCAGCTTGAGTGGCCCAGTGCGATCTTTGTCTTTGCCACATTTTGTAGCACATAAATATACTCAGATATATCTAATTCAAACTAATAAGAAGAAATGTGTATTGTTATTCTATGTTCTTGAGTGATGCAGTCAGATTTGCATTTTATAAATAGTCTGCAGTATGTAAATGTTACATTTTTAGCATTTATTTGTTTGTTTGGATGCATATATAATACTCTATTTATGTCTTATCATTTGAATATACTGTTAAAAATAGTCACTTTTTTGAGAATCAGAAAAATGTGACTGTTGCAAAGTTTAATTCCAATACTTAATATTGGAAATCAAATGGCTATGAGTGACACTAAAAGATATCTGCTGATTTGCATTTTAAAAATACCAAACAATCTATTCTAAACTTTACTTTCGCTGTGTCTCATTTCAGAGTCTGCATCCTCCGAAAGATGCGGACTTCAACGGTGATTCTTTCAAAGTCCACACAGGCTGAACGGAGCGTTTTCTACCCAAGAGAGGACAGATTTCAGCACCAGGCAACCATAAAAGCTGCTGATAATAAGCGGAAATAAAAATTGCAATGCATTTTTTTTTTCAAAGTGATTTTAAAACTTATTTTCAGCGATCTTAAGGCAAAGCAAATTTCCTTTGATCCATGAATGTACACATAAAAATGTAAACTGTCGACTCTTTTTGTAATTTAACATGTGTTATTGGAAGGGGAATAAACTTAATTTATACATTTAAACCGGAGTTCTGTTTTAAAAACATCCTGCTGTTATCAGTGCGCAATGTATCTTGGGACATTCGAGGCCACACAGGATCCACCTGTTGTGTCCTTTCTTACCTGTGAAACGAAGGACAAATTTTGTTTTATAATTGTTATTTTAGGGGGTTTTCACCTTTAATTTGAATAGGATATTGGAAGTTACAGACAGGAAAGTATTTGGAACAGAGAGAGGGGAAGTGTTGGCAAAAAGCCTCAAGCCGGAAATTGGTGCTATATGTTAGCACACTTAACCACTAGGTTATTGGTGCCGGCGAAGAATGTGTTTAAGGCTGCAATTGAAGGAGCCTTCTAATTTTTTTCTAATGTGACAGCCTTCATTGCACTGCAATATCGGTTCCGAAGCATCCAGTCACGCACTAGCCGGCTGAAGGAAAGTTTCTTTTCACAGACTATCAGGCTGATGAACACTTAACACACCCCACACAGACTTCTATACCCCTCACTGCATACCATCAATATGTAGCATACACTGAACTTTAACCAGTCCATAATTGAAACAATACTGTCTACAACTATGTGGACACCTTTTCATTGTACATATCGCTGTCAATTTCACATTGTCCTGTTTTTTTTTTCTTTCTTTTTTTTTTTTTGAGGAGTATGCTGTCTGTATTTTGTACGGTCCAGAGCCAGCACCTAAGCAGATACCACACGTGCTGCTAATGATGTGACAATAAAAGTGATTTGATTTGATTTACCTCATTATAAAATACATTTTATGGAAAAAACTTACTGAATAAATTACAAATTACAAAGGGTTGTTCACCAGATGAACACACAAAAAAACCTTTCTTAATCAAAAATGTATTGTTTTCATCTTTTGATATGATTAGAGAAAAATTATGTCCATATATGTGGACTTGTGGTCCGAATTTACATAAAACACTTTTTTCCTGACAGTTTTTAATGCATTGATAACACAAACATATTTTCTGAACATGTTTTGACTATTAGAGAATAAAAAACATTTTTTGTGCCCATTTTAGACAGTTAAAAATAGTGTTTGGGACATTTCATATGCTGCAAAACAGTTGCAGGATGACACTGTATGTCTGTAACAAAATTTAAAACATTCAAAGTATTTTAAATAGCCACTTAAGAGCTAAAATGTGCTGTCCACGTATGTGGCCACTAAGCCCTAACAGGTCAAAACAGACAAAATTATATTATTTTACTTACAGAATTGACACAATTTTCCTTGTTTAAAAAAAATAAGTTAAATAATTATTTATGAAAACAAAACAATATTTTCACTTGTCTAAAAGAATGCTTCTTGATTAAACAATGTTTAAATATGTGAATTAGTACTTATTGTGAATGGAAGGACTTCACAATTGTGTAGGATAGCAGTGTTTTAGGTAGAAAATCTCTGTTGTTTCTTCCAAACTAATGTTTTTAAAGCATTTCAGAAAAACAATCTCTGTCCACATTATAACACGCATGATACATGACCATTCATTCTGCCTGGGCATACGTATGTTTTGCTAAGATTTGTACTTAAGCCTCAGTCACGCTGCATTTTTTGCCCAATCGACTTCCATTCATACACATTCGAGTGAGACAGACCGGAAATGCCACTTGTTTAACAAGTTTTACATGACATTGCGTTGCAAAGCGTTTGAACTCTGATCTACAAATTTGCATCATTGGAATATCAAAATGTGACCTCTCTGTACAGAAAGGCAAAATATGGAGCAAAAGCTTGTTTTATCAGTGTTGCGTCATCTTGTTTTAACCTGGTTAGTTTCATAGCCTTGTCCGACGGAATTTCCAAGCCGATCTCACAAGAAAATATTACAAATTCATACGATTTTATGTGCATTAAAGGAGCCATGTCCCCAAACCCTATCCCTAACCCTACCCCTCATTGGGAATGAGTAGGCCCGCACAAGGAATCAATGTGTTCAGAAATCGGCAAATTTCCTCAGATTTTTAGCCATTATTGAGTCTATTTATTGTGTAAATGTGTGTAAATTTCAGTAATATTATTGACTAATTTGAAAATGTTCATATGATTTTTTTACTGTCTTTTAGTATATATATTATATGAAAGACTTGCTTTGTTTAGCAAATAAGTGGATCTAACTGGATTTGCATTAAATGAAAGCTCACATATCCAGTTTTAGTTATGATAATCCCAAAATCATTCTGCATAAATCTGCAGATTTTTTTATTTTATTTATTTATTTTTTTTACAAAATTCTGCGTAGAAATAGCAAAAAATGTCCGCAGATTTTGTCTGGTCTTTTGCCTTTTGAGCAAATTGTACTAAAATGTACAAATGAGATTGAACAAATTCATATGAATTAGCCACACTGTTAACGATTTTTGTAAACTACACAGAATTTAACTGTAATGTGAACTGTTATGCAGTATGTTACTGTATTTTAAAATGGCGTTATGAAAATAATGTATATTTTACAATAACAATATACATACAATTCTGTAAATACACATAGAGCAAGATAAGTAGTGCTGGAAAGTAAATACTGTGTTTTTGCTGCATCTAATTTACAGTAAGTTACTGTAGATTTTACAGAAAAATTGTCGAAAGTGCACTAAATCAAAAAAGTTACAAATTGTGGTTAAAATTTCATATGCTTAACCACTAGTGTGAATGTGGCTTGCTGATTGTGTAGCGGTCACACGTAAGGGGTTTGACGAATCAGGGAATGATATGCAATAGTCCTGAAGACCAGTCAGTGAGCGACTGTAGATATATTTACACCTCCATTTTCAAAAGTCTGCTTTTCTTTTTTAAAATAGAATTTACTTGTGTTCGTAAATTTATATTTATTCAGTTTTTAAATTTGTTTCACTAATACTATTGTTAAATAATAATAATAATAATAATAATAATAATAATAATAATAATAATAATAATAATAATAATAATATAAATATTAGCAATAATTAATAATAGTAACAAAAAAATCTTCATATGATTTATTTACAATACAGTTTATAAAGTAATATTTTCTGTCTTACTTTGCTTACTAAACAAGTGGAGTGCATTGTAAGCATTAAATAAAAGTAAAAAATATATTCTTTTTTATTTCACATATTAAGTTTTAGCTATGATACTCCTAAATTCATTCCGCATAAATCCACAGATTTTTCTTTTTACAAAAATAAAAACTAAAAATTAACAGCAGTAGAAATAGCAAAAAATGTCTACAGATTCTGTATCCTAGTGATGGAGTGGTTATTTCGAACTGGTTAAAATCAATTGTACTTTTGAGTTTACTTAGTTTTGTTGATTTTATTGAAATGTGTTTGTGTTGGAATATTTGGAGAGTGGATAATACTGTTGTAAATTAAATAAATCAAATCAAAATGTATATACATTATATCAAGAGATCAGTTAACACGCTGAATTGATCTAAAGTGACAGTAAAGATATTCATAATGTTATTGAATATTTTCTGCTAATTTGAACTTTCTGTTCATTGATCAGCATAACAAATATTTTTAAATGTTTCTAAATCAACATATTTTTATTTCTATGGTGGTTCATACAGTGGAGACTGTGTCTAAGATGGAAATGAATGGAAAATCGATAAAAAGTCTTAACAGTATTTCAGTTTGTCAAAATATCACAGGTTTTTCTGTTTATTTATAGTTATGAATTGCATTATGTAGTCTTGACCTGTGCTTTGTCAATTTTTGATGTTTGAAAACTCAACTGTGTTGTTTAACAATTTGACTTTCATTAACATTTTAGTATTTTGAATCAATAAATTGTATAATAAATTTTATTTTATATCTTTATATAGGACAACAGTATCTCCAGCAGAAAATATTTCCAAAGATGCTATTTTAAATTGTAAAGAAATCTGTGCACTAATTAAAAAAAGTTACAAATTGTGGTTAAAATTTTATTTGCTGAACAACTAGTGTGACCGTGGCTTGCTTATTGTGTAGCGGTCAAATGTAAGGGGCTTGACGAATCAGGGAACGATATGCAATAGTCCTGAAGACCAGTCATTGAGCAACTGTAGATATATTTACACCTATGTTTTCAAAAGTCTGCATTTCTGTTTTAAAATAGAACCACAGCAGTGTTTCCAAACTAAAACAGGGTATTTTTAAAGCGAGTTTTTTAAATGTTCAGCTTTCGCAGGTCAGATGCCGGAGTACTTATGCATTTTAAAACGAAAACGCATTAGTGTAAATGGCACCTCAGCTCTTGGGGTCAAAGCACCTGAAGGAGCTTCAAAAAGCTCATCATTGCTTTACATCAAACACCTGTTCCATTACATGCTAAACAGATCCTGTTCAGAAGCTGAAAAGTGGTTTCTCCTGTCAGCCTAATGGGAATGTAATCGGAGAAACGGTCAATTGCCCTCAAGGTCCTGGTTTGTTTGAAAACAGTTGGTAGAGAAAGTGAGTCAGACATGAAAGAAAAACAAGCAAGAAGTCTCTTTGTCTTAGTAACCCTGATCCGGTTGAAGGGAAACCGAAATCCGCACTCTCAATCCTTGCTGCCCTCAGTCACACAGCTGTGACATGAAACAGGTGCTGCAGTGACAGCAGGTTTACACGTCTGACACCTCTTGTTCTTTTGCCCCCCTCAAACTCTTTGTGAAAGCTTAAGGATTAAGGAGAAGAAGCCTTACTGGAATTCTGCCAAAAGTCAGCACTCAGCCGCAGCTTACCAGCTTACTGAACCCAAAAAACGCGTTTCCCAGAATTAAGCCAGGTAGGTCAATTGCACTATGATGACTCTACAAAGGAGTTGGATTTAAAGTGACCATGAGATCACTGTACACACTATTAAAGTTTATTAAAAGGTGCAGTAGGTGATTGTCTTCAGAAAAATTTTTGTCGTGCTGGTTAAAAGTCTCTCCACATTCCAATAGTATTGATTAAAGTAAATGATCTAAATTTACTTAAATATTTTTTATACTTTGGGTAAGGCATAAGACAAAAAAATAAAAAATAAAAATTGTAGTGGAGATAATTACCACCATAATTCTCATAAGCAGCCCAAACTGTCTTCAATTCAATATATATATATATATATATATATATATATATATATATATATATATATATATATATATATATATATATATATATATAAATATATATATATATATTATTCATTTATTCTCTTTCTTTTTGGCTTAGTCCCTTTATTAATTCGGGGTCTCCACAGAGGAATGATCTGCTAACTTATTCAGCATATGTTTTACCCATTCACACTCATCCACACTTATACACTACGTACAATTTAACCAACCCAATTCACCTGTACCGCATGTCTTTGGACTGTGGGGGAAAATTAGAGCAGCGAGAACATGAACACTCCACACAGAAACGCCAACTGACCCAGCCGATGCTCGAATTAGTGACCTTCTTGCTGTGAGGCGATATATACTGTACAGTATGTATATATATTAGGGCTGTCAAATGATTAAAAAAAATATGTGATTAATCACACTCGCTATTCTGCTGCCCAAGGCAGCCACCTAGGTTGCCTCTATGGACCCGCCGGCCCTGAACACACGTCGGCCACAACAGGAAATAAAAAAAAAAAACTGTAACTGCGTTATTTGCGTTATTTTTTTAACGCGTTAAATATTTCAAATTTAACAAGCGTTAACACGCCAATTTTGACAGCCCTAATATTTATATATAATATAATATATATAATACATATATATAATATGTGATTTACAGCTTTTTCTGTTTATTTAAAGTTATGAATTGAATTATGTGGTCTTGATCTGTGCTCTGTCAATTTTTGATGTTTGAAAATTCAACTGTGCTTTTAAACATTTTAATATTTTGAATCAATACATAGTATAATAAATAAAACATTGAGTATTAAGTCTATAAAATAACAGAAAAGGTACAGGCAGTTTATTATCAGCTTTTTGTATGATAATTTACAACACCAACCCAGGTAATATATCACTTTAAAGTATTACAATGTTAATAAAATACATTTTCACAAAGTTATCAGCATCAAAAGTTGTTGAAGGAAAGATTAAAGTCCCATAATGCAATTCAAAGCATATATATAAAAAAACTAATCACAAATTATGATAAACTGTTAATTTCCTGACATGCATATTACTGTGTGTATTTTATATGACCTGTTTATTACTGTGTGTAGCGGAAAGTACATAAAATGGATGCTGAGGTTTGATATGGTATATATAATTAAATATAATCATTATAGTATAAAACAAGTAATGCTATTATCTATTACACCAACTTGATATATTATACCAACATGATATATTACACCAACCAGCTATTGTCTTTCATTGTTCCCTTTAACTTCATTCCTCAGTTTGTAAGTTAACTTTACTGTTCAGTGGAGTAACAGTAAAGTAATTCTTACTAATGCCACATTTTCCCAAAACAAATACATTTTAATTTTGTAAATGTTTTACATTTTGCCAAAATGACACTTATTGAATTTGTATGACCTTGTTAATTTAGTTTTGTACAAGTTCCTCATGCTACATTGATGGTTATGTTCAGGTGGTTCTATTTTTAATGTATTTACATTGAATGAATTCATACAGTATAATATCATTACCTAGTAAAATTGCAACAATCCCCTGTAAGATCTGATTGTGTTTTTCCCATTGTTTCCCCTTGTCAGATTAAAGACCTATGGCGGTATGTTTGATGATATGGTATGTCAAGGTCAGCATTCTTGTGACCGTGACCTAAAGTAATGTATAACTACTGTAATTGACAAGCAGAAGGCAATGAGTTTACAATCATTCCCTCTGTAAACCACAAACACAATAACAGAGACAAGCTTACAGGAATGGAAATCTGTGGGAGATTTATCTACTATTTATCTAGATTTATTTACTCAGGTACAGTATTGATCAGTGTTATAAACAAGTATGTAAATGTAATACAACAGGATATTTAATTCAATTCAATTAATCTTTATTCATATAACGCTTTTAGAATGTAGATTGTGTCGAAGCAGCTTAACATGGAGGTTCTAGTAAATTGAAACAGTGTCAGTTCAGTTTTCAGTTTAAAGCTCGGTTTAGTTCAGTTTAGTGTGGTTTAACTTTCGATGCTGAAAGTCCAAACACTGAAGAGGAAATCCCTTGATGAGCAGCTCCACAAGTACCAAACCAAGCAAGCCAGTGGCGACAGTAGCGAGGAACAAACTTCACTTATTGACGAAAGAGAAGGAAAAAACTTGAGAGTCCAGGCTCAGCTGGGCATGACCATTTCACCTCTGCCCAAACTTCTTGTGCAGAGCTGCAGTCTAGGCGGCAGAAGCTGGAGAACGCTGAACGTCCATCGTGGAGAAGCTGGAAGTGTGAATAGGTCCCCGGCAGTTGTTCAGGCTGGCCCACGGGATCAATGCAGAGACTCGTCTGACACTGGGTCTTTCAGGAATCAGTCTCATGCTCTCCACTCCACCATGACCACCACAGCATCTGCTAAGTATATGGCCTGGTCCAGGATTATGAATACCTCTAAAATAGGGGTGTCAAAACTCGGTCCTGTCGGGCTGGTGTCCTGCATATTTTAGGGTACTTTCACACCTAGACTTTTCTTTCAGAACCCGTCTCGTTTGCCCAGTTAGTGTGGTTCGTTAGACATATGACAATCCAGCAATCGCGTTCAGATGCGCACCCAAACAATTGGTCTGAGATCGTCTGAATGAGGTGGTCTCGGCTCGATTAAAACGAACTCTGGAGAGGAAAGTGAGAGGAGAGGAAGAGGGAAAGCAATACGATCCGAGCCTGGCTATATCACAGTGTTTTGTGGACATGTAATAGTCATACAGCTATATGAAGAGAGAATTAAGAGTAGGGTGGGAGGTCATTCCAGACATCCCAAGACTTCTGGATGCCCGCAAACGAGTGATAATCTCCCGAAAATTGCACGTTTCTCTGGTAAAGTTTGTCCGCTCCGGGTCTTTAAATACGTCGCACACCCTTTTCAGCCCCTCCCCACTGCATCTCTCCTCGCTCTTCAGACA
Source organism: Danio rerio (assembly GCF_052040795.2). Classification (NCBI taxonomy): domain Eukaryota; kingdom Metazoa; phylum Chordata; class Actinopteri; order Cypriniformes; family Danionidae; genus Danio; species Danio rerio. Next base: position 11,103,961 of record NC_141044.1, read on the forward strand.
CATTGCGCGCACCCTGTCAAACACCACCAAACCACCACCCCCCTGACAGCTGAGCAGGACTCTAAAAAATAAACCGTGAAGAGAGTTTACTCACACATGACTTGTTTTCGCTATTTTGGTCTGTTTAGAAACTTTGCTGCGTGAAAGCCGCACCAAGAACAAACAGCAAAAATGTAACAATTTTAAAACCTTTTTCGGAACTAATGAATCAATTCACAGGTGTGAAAGCACCCTTAGTTCCAACCCCAATTAAACACACCTGAACCTCTATGGTTGGCATCATCACTTCATAGAAAGTGATGAAGAATGAATGAATAAAATGTCAACAAAAGTCAAGTTGTTAAACTGCAGAGTGGAATTTTCCACATCAAAACTCGACAAAGCAGAGATTAAGTTCTCATAGTGTAATTCACACTTAAAAACACATAAAACACTTCTACAATTTAAAAGGTAGATAATTATACACAATTCAATCACTTGTGAGTTTGCTGGAAAATCTTTCATTAACACTGAAGAAGGCACAGCACACGAGCCGTTACTTTACTACTAGGAAGAAATGCTGTAAAAATCCATCTCTGCCTCTCTCTCTTTCTCTCTCTCTTCCTTTCTCACTTTGGACATTTGACCCGCCGGCATGTTTGTGACTAACAGTGGTAACTTTTCCGCCTGTTCTTTTGCTGTTAAAGCGATACTTGTGGATCCAGACACAAGTGTGGTTGAGGTGCGAGTTTTCTCCACTGTGACTATTATAGACTATACCTGGTTGTACCTATGATAACCGAGAATCGTGCACATATAGACTGTAGCCACGGCTGTCGTAACCGAACCGTAAGACCAGAGTAGGTTCACACCCCTAATGATCATAAAAATACTTTACATCAACATTGTGATTAGTTTCAAACAAAATGTACCTCATTTGGATCAGATTTTAAATTTAAATAATTATTTACTGGAGACTTGCTCTAAATGGATCATTTGAAAGTTTCTACTTAAGAACAGATATGTCAATTTACTTATTAACTGTTAATTGCAACGTTTAAACCAATTTAACAAGTCAGAGTGTAAAAATTGTCACGTAAAACTGAAAAATATAAGCTCATTAACAAATGAACTACCTCTATATTGTCTGAAAATTTCTGTCCTTCAAAATAACTTTCACTTTCTTCATTTTGGACATTTTGATGTGAAATGTAGCATCGTAAATGCAACATTTTCCTATTTTTTTACACTATTGCCATTTGTTCAAAAATGTTCTTCAGCATTTGCTAAAAGATAAAATAATTTAAAAAACCTAAAAAGTATTTATATCGATACAAGAAAAGAAACCAATGTTGCTTGGGAAGGTGTCATTCCTCCACATCAGAGATGCCCAAAGTAGGACCCACAAGCCAAAGTCAACCCATCTGAGAAGAATTAGAATGAAGGTTGCGGCAAATGCCTTCAAAAGAGATCGTCATTTTTAATTTGAAGTAACCTTTTGTTTGCTTATTTGTTTAATTGTTGAGCGTCAAAAAGGTCAAATGAAATGAAATGTTTCAATTACATGTTGTGCATGAATTAGATTTTAAAAAATGTAAATACTGTCTGTCAAAGATAGAGGACAATACAAAAGACATTGACAAGCAAATCAAAGCAAAGGCAGGTTTAGCTTAATTAATGTATTTAGCATTGAACACCATTGTGTTATAAATGTGTTTATTAATGTTTTTATTGTAAGAAGTTCATTATAAAAAGTAAAAAGTATATAAATATATATATATATATATATATATATATATATATATATATATATATATATATATATATATATATATATATATATATTCAATTCAATTCAATTCAGCTTTATTTGTATAGCGCTTTTACAATGTAGATTGTGTCAAAGCAGCTTCACATAAATGGTCATAGTAACTGGAACAGTGTGGTTCAGTAACTGGAACAGTGTAGTTCAGTTTTTAGTGTTTAAGTTCAGTTCAGTTTAGCTCAGTTCAGTGTGATTTAATCATTACTGAGAGTTCAAACACTGAAGAGCCAATTCATCGATGCGTAGCTCTACCAATCCTGAACCATGCGAGGCAGTGGCGACAGCGGAGAGGGAAAAAAAACTTCACCTGATGGGAGTGAAGAAAAAAAACCTTGAGAGAACCAGACTCAGTTGGGCACGACCATTTTAATTTCTCCGCTGGCCAAAAGTCTTGTGCAGAACTTCATTCGTCGTGGTTTAGGCTGGAAGATGGCCTCAGCGAAGACTCGTCTGTCCCTGGAGCGTCGCTGGAATCAGACTCATGTTCTCCACTCCCCACGACCATCAGCGCAGCAGCAGCTCAGGATATGGCCTGGTCCCGGATATGGAATCCTTGGGATCATCACGTCGCTGGTCTTGGATCCAATCAGTGACTCCGCATAATCTGAGGACCTCGGGATGAGTATCCCCAGGTGAAAATAGAGAATAAAGAGAATAATTAGCGTAGCTGCTGTTCATAGTGTATATAAGCAAGATGCAGAAGCCAGTGTGGAACCCGCTAGGTGATGCATTGAGTGTATGCTTTACTAAACAGATAGGTCTTTAATCTAGTTTTGAACTGGGAGAGTGTGTCTGAGCCTCGGACGTTATCAGGATATATATATATATATATATATATATATATATATATATATATATATATATATATATATATATATATATATTATATTCAATTATAATTATAATACTTCAATTATATATATATATATATATATATATATATATATATATATATATATATATATATATATATATATATATATATATATTAATTAATATAATTAAAGTCTTTTTTTCTATTTATTTTTCATAATTAATAAATTAATAAATTTCCCACCCCCCCTTAATCAAGTTTGGTGATTAAGAAAATAATCCTCATAAGAAAAAGTTTGGGCACCCCCTGCTCTACATGTTACAAAGAAGCTCTTTTGATTTAGATCCTGACGTTCAACCGACAAGTTGTTACAGCCATCTTCTTGCACAAGGGGAGATTAAAGTATTGTGCCTGTGATAAAGTGAAACCACACAACTTTGAATTCTATAGATCCAGTAATTCCTTCAGACACTTTATAAGGAAATACAGCAGAACTAAAGTACAGTGTGTTCTTGATCATTCTGCAGATAATTTTTGTATAAACCGAATGCCGTTCTTGAGCCTGCAATAGATATGCAGATACATGCTTTCTTATTGAGCTTCATTTCCAAAAAGTTATTTCAACTCATATTTTAGGGGCTGATACGATGAAGTGAGAAATTATAAAAAACATTTCTTGAGAAAGTGAAAACAAGATAAATATAAGGACTTATCTTATGCTGGGAAAAGAACTTGATGAATCATTCTCATAGTGGTCTCTGATTCAAATAGCACCTCCTGTAGCCATTGCAAGAATATATGGGGATTTTCTTTTTCAAGTTTTTATGCCATATATATTATACATTTGTTTTCCATGATCTTATTATTCTCAAACAGCCTCATTTCATGAACAATTATTCATATGAATTTGCTTTGTCATGGTCATAGCTCTTTTGTTGTTTACAGTATCTCTGGAGGGTGTGGATTACACACATCATCAGCTCATCAACTGTCACTTTTATCACCTTCAGAATTTGTCAGTTCCTCATTACTGTGTTTTAAAACTATCACTGACAAATCTTTTGTACTGAAACTTTGTCTTTTTTCCAGTTCAAATATTTGAATACACTGTAAAAACCCCAAAAGTTGAGTTAACTCAAACCATTTGAGGAAACCGATTGCAACAAACCATTTAAAACCTAATGCTAATGAATACTGTGAACTTTGCAATTTGAGCACAGTAAAACCCGATAAAAACCAAGTTCTGTAAAACCCATTAAGCTAAGACAACGCAAACCTTTTAAGGAAACCAACTGCTACAAACCAGTTAGGTTAAAAAAAAAAAACAAATCTATATGAGTACTGTGAACTTGCTCCATTTAAGTTGAAGTAATGAGGTATTTATTTAATGTATTTCCTTCAACACTAAGTTCAAAACTCTTTTCGAACGAGTAGAATTAACTAACACAGTTGACTGTTGGGTTTTACAGTGTATTCTTTAACCTAAACACATTTTTATGATAATCAAAATGTTATAAAAAGTCTTTTTTTTTCTGGGAAAATGGGCCAAACTAAGTGTATTAAGAGCTAACTCGATATACATGAGAGCAAAAATATTAAATATTTCGGTAACACTTTATAATAACTACACACTATAAATCATTTATTAAGCATTAACAAATAGTGAATTAATTATCTGTTAAGCATTAGCTCTACATTAATAAACGTTAGTAAGCAGTTTATAACTGCAGCTACAAATGCTCTATTCTTGACTTATAAGCACCTATATAATGTGGTTAATAATTGTATTTTCATGCTCTGTTAATGATTTATTTTTCATTACTAAATTAAGTATCGAATTATTTACAAACCGTTTGTATTTAAGAGTAGTTGAGAGTTTTCAGAACCATTCAGAATGAGTTAGTAAATGATTAATAAACTATTAAAATCAACATTTATATATCTTATTATTAAGGCATATACTAATAGTTAACTAATATGTTAGTAAATGCTTTATTAACTCAACTTCATGCAGTTTTGTGACCTAATCTAAAGTGAGGACTATTCATGCTTTATAAATGCCTTTGAAATTACTATTAAAGGCTCAGTATCAAATGAACGATAATATGTGCAATCTTTCTAAAAAAGTAAAATTACTGTAAAGTTTAAACATTGCAAAATATCAGGAGAGTCAAAATACGAAATCCAACTGGATAAAACAACAACAATATTATAATTTGACAATATAATAAGATGTAATGTTTAAACTCTACAGTGATTCTATTTTAGATAAGGTTGCAAATATCTATTTTTCATTTAAAGTACAGTTTCATTTGTGTATCTTTAAATGAAGAGAAATTAATAATGTATTTTTTTTCCTGTTTAGAATTTAATTTCTGTCATTTATAAGGGATTTATAAAGCATAAATAGTCCTCACTTTAGATTAGGTCACAGAACTGCATGAAGTTGAGTTAATAAAGCATTTATTAAAATATATAGTAACCATTAATATGTGCCTGAATAATAAGACATAGAAATGTTGATTTCAATAGTTTATTAATCATTTACTAACTTATTCTGAATGATCCTTAAAAACCCTCAACTACTCTTAAATACAAACAGTTTGTAAATAATTCGATACTTAATTTAGTAATGAAAAATAAATCATTAACTAAGTATGAAAATACAATTATTAAACACATTATATAGGTGCTTATAAGTCAAGAATGGAGCATTTGTAGCTGCAGTTATAAACTGCTTACTAACACTTATTAATGTAGAGTTAACGCTTAACAGATAATGAGTTCACTATTTGCTAATGCTTAATAAATGATTTATAGTGTGTAGTTATTATAAAGTGTTACCAATATTTCCCTTAAGGTAACTTTTTTAATAAAATACATTTCCCAATGGCTGTTTAATATAGAAAACAGATTTTTAATGCAATAATTTTATTATCGAAATTTATTATGGACTATTTAGCCTACCCAGTTCACCTGTACCACATGTCTTTGGACTGTGGGGGAAACCGGAGCACCCGGAGCAAGCGAACGCAGGGAGAACATGCAAACTCCACACAGGAACTCCAACTGACCCAGCTGAGGCTCTAACCAGCAACCTTCTTGCTGTAAGGCGACCGCACTACCTACTGCGCCATTATGTCGCCCATATTTAACGGTTTAATTAGGTTAATTCGTTTAACGAGTTAGGTTATTTAGGCAAATCATTGGACAACAGTTTGTTCTGTTACCAATTAAAAAGAATATTCCTTAACTCTTCTGTTTGGGATACTTTCTGAAGTGATTTTGAGTCTTAATTTGGCCACAACTTTCTCTGTGTGTTAGCAAATGGAATTATTTGAGTGACAAATCTTATTTTGACACATATTATGCTTTGTAGGTTTTCAAAAATTCAACAATTCACTGTGGGCGAATTGACTACACTTTCATTATGTTGGTGGCTGTTTTTGCCCCATTGACTTCTATTATAATGACAGTTTTTGATTGCAAATTCATGCCGACATATAGTCATGTTTTCTTGATTGTTGCTGGTTTTCCCTTTTGGATAATTTACAAATTTTTAATGTTGATCATCAGTTGCAGTGCAAAAAAAGTTTCTGGATAGAATATAAATGGTTATATAATGTGGCAACCTCTCACTTTCCCTCGTGAAGCCAATGCGGAAGAAACTGAACCGCATTTCATCAACTCGCCAATGGAGACTGGTTACAGGAACACCAGATGTTTACTGACTACCATGCTAAATTAGCCAATTTTAAAGCTGATAAATACATGTTTACAGCTTGGTACAAAATATGGTTTTGGTTATAACTATTATTACCCTTCATGACATCTCTGAAGGGGGTAAATGTTTTATAATCAATTTGTTTCATTTATATTAAGCTTGATTAAGCCTGCATGATTAAGCGTGGGTGTGGCAACTTCAGTGACAGCTAGATCTCGCTAGTCGCCGTCATGTCACCTCAGCTGATTCCGGCTGATTAGCCGCTGAGCTTATCATATACATAGTTATTTTGTTTTGTTTCATTTGGCTTTACACAGCCAATTGCCTTTTGGAATTGTTTCCTACAATTATCAGATGATATGGCATGCTGTGTGCACTAACTTGTTCTCACAAACCATTCAAGTGGCCTCCATTTCCCAGGTGAGGGAAATTCTTATACTTATATACCATCTATAAATGTATTTGTTTTATTTGGGATAATTTATCATTTATAATTCTCTTTAGACCTGCAAAGCACTCCAGAATCTGACAGACTGATTAGCTGTTGGCTATAGAATAGTCATCAGAAATGTAGTCATACAGTTTTATGCCTGGATTTCATAAATAGTCTTGCATTTACTAACACAGACTATATATGAAGTATTTCATTTGCATTTTCCTCCTGTATAAAACTGCCATAAGAACAATGCTTAGTGGCTCAGTGTATTACAAAGGTATTTTTAAAAAATTAAACACTTTAATGAGATAGTTTACAACCAAGCACATGTGGTCAGAACACAAACGAGTCCCAGGTAATTAAGTATTAAGCATCTCTCCTAAAGAAAAGCCAGTCTAAGCAAAATGCTGTAGCTCAACTGACACTCTGCCTCTTTTCCCTTGTTTGGTTACCCCCGGTTGGTGCAATGACATGCAAACAAAATGGCAACGGTTGGCCACGCCTACTTGTAGCTTCACTTGCTCTCTTTAGAAACCTATGGTTGACGTCACGGATACTACTACGTCAGTATCTTTTACTGTCTATGGGTTATATGAAGTATGTGTGTGTGTGTGGGCATGTGCGAGATTGTGAGAGGGATCTTTGCGCACTTACCTTGATACTGTATATTTGAAAAAAATAAAAAATAAGCAGTTACGGCACGAACACTATAATTTGCAGTTTTAGTCCATAGAACTCTTTATAAAAACCAGAAACATGTGTGCACAGGCATATCGAAAGGGTTAATGCTGCCAACTGATGATCCAATATATTAAAAAATGAAAAGTTTGACATGGAAAAACATCAACAATCAAGAATACATGATTATTTGGTGTCATGACTTTGCAAATTAAAACGTTACAATGGAAGTTAATGGAGCAAAAACATATAAATATAAAAATATCATATTCAATTATAGAATATTTCCTAAATTCACAAACATTTGCATTCTTTAAAACTACAGTTACAATTGTGCCTGCTACTAGAGTGCCTCTAAGCTATATATGGACATAGTCTATATCTGATTCATTCAGATACTTGCATTATGAATGGACGAGGGTGTCACAACTCATGTTCATGGAGCTCAGTAACGACTGCTTCAAAACCCTCAAGAACTCATATGAGTAGTATCGGTTTGACTAACTCCTAACCATGATGGCAACAACTTGAGGCCACCAGTTACCCTACTTGTCCTTATGAAACAGATTTGAAACTATACAACACACAAAGCCATCCAATGAGAGTGCAGAAAGTGACAGCTGACAAGAAATAGAAAAAAAGTCAATAGACAGTAAATTTAATTAGGTAGAACATGTATTCTATGAGAAGACGATGAATGCACCACAGTTTGATATGATCTAAAATGTGTAATTAAGTCATTTGGAACCAGAAACATTATTATTATTATTGTTATTATTCTTATTATTTTTTTTTGCATAAACTTGTTGCATATAGCCAGTGGTGAAAAGTCACAAATTACAAATACCCAAATTACTGTAATTCAGTAGTTTTCTCAGGAATTGTACTTTAGTTTGTAGTTTTAAAAATATGTACTTTTACTTTCCCTTAAGTACATTTTAGTGCTGTATCAGTACTTTTACTCCACTACTTTCCTTCAACCCGCAGTTACTACTTTATTTTTTCTTTTCTATGTGGATAAGCAAACATCCAACCTAAAATCAACCAAATAATCAACATCTAATGATGTTACAGCTTGAGGTTGTGTGGATCTTATCTGAGATCTATCAGATTTTGGTTGCCATACCTAATGAATAAATGTCAGTATTTGACATCAGTATGACGTTGGTTTTAGATGTTTGCTTGATGTTGCATTTTGGTCACTTTCCAACAACCTATTATTAACTAAATATCAACGTCTTTTCATGAAGGTGTATTGTGCATCAAAATGATATCCTTAGATGTTGATTGAACATTTAATTTTGTTCACTTGACGTCACAACCTAAATCTGACTTAATATTAGTGTCTTATGACATTGTATGTTCTGTTTACACCCACCTACAAATTAAGCTTAAATGCACCAGCTTTTTACAGCGCAAAACTCACTACTCATCTACTCTTGAGTACTTTTAAAAGGGCTACTTTTTACTCATACTTTGAGTAATCTTTACAATATGTACTTTTACTCTACATGCACTACATTTTGAGGCATGTAAAGGTAATTTTACTTGAGTATGATTTTCAGTACTTTTTCCACCACTAGCAGTTTTGGCATTTGGTTTTCTCCAAATGAATTAATTAACTTATTTACAAGCTACAAAATAAATTATGGATGATTAATGATTTTTCCTTATGCAAAAAAATGATGACATCAGTTCATGTTGTTCAGTGTTATATTAAATCTTTTAAGCTGAACAGATACTGTATATTCATTTATGTTTTTCTGTACCATATTAACTAATAGTAATGTGGCAGATATGTAAATTTTATATGTTCTTTTTTTTTTTAAATATAATTTTTACATACAATTTTCTTTAAACAAAAAATAACCAAACATTTGTTTTGCCTATAATTAAATGCTTCTGTATGTGAAGTGTATTTATTAATTACCATTTAATAATTAATTTATTTATTTACTTACTAACTGTCTATTTATACAAATACAAACATTGTTCCAATTTATTTATGTATTTATTTATTTACTAACCAGCTGTCTATTTATACAAATACAAACATGGTTCTTATTTATTTATTTGTTTATTTATTTATTTTTACTTAACAACTGTCTGTTTATACAAATATAAACATAATTAATATATATTTGTTTATTAATTAATTAATATTTTATTTACTAAACAACTGTCAGTTTTTAAAAATATAAACCTTTTATTTATTTATTTAATTTCCTAAACACTAATTATATATATATATATATATATATATATATATATATATATATATATATATATATATATATATATATATATATATATATATATATATATATATATATATATATATATATTTATATTTATTTATTTATTTATTTATTTATTTATTTAATAAAAACTAACTGAAGACTGTTACTTATGAATGGTAAGTCAGCACAGATCAGGGTGGTCAGTTTACAGCATGCTTACAGAATCCCCCCACCTAATCGTCAATGGTGGTATATAAATAGCTCCAGCCCATTAAGCCTTAATATATCGTTATCAGCTAATCGTCAATTACTGTTGCAGGACAGAATATCACTCATTTAATCTTGTTATCTGATAGACTAATGCCTGTCTACCCAGTAGACAGTTCTCTGTGTACAATACGTTTACATTGAGAATGATTCAGGATCTCCTCTTAATTGTGTTTTCCTAATGTATTTTAAATTAGTCAAACTTTTTTTTTTTTAAGCTTTTGGACTTGCTTCAATCTTCATAGTTCTCCCACAGCTGTTAAAAACAGGTGAAAAGGAAAATCACTCTTTTCTGGCAGCTTTTCAAAGCTACCCTCAGGCAAAGTTGTTGACCTCGCTGACCGAGTCGTGCACTGGTTGACCGCCAAACTCACAGAGCCGGCAGCTGCTGAAGAGCTTGTACATGGGGCCGTTTGGCAAACTCACTGTTCCAAGATTCCAGAATCCCGTCTTTAAGGCAGCTGAACAGGCAGATACCTGCTCCTCATGTTCCGGCACATCCACCCGTATGTAACTCAAACAGGAATCAAGCGCTGTTTCCTCTCTATGCACCTTCACTCACCTTTTCCTCACTATCCCCAGCTAAATGCTTCACTTGAATTACACAGCTTAATAACACAGGTGTTGAACACATCTGGCTGTATCAATTATAATGCCTTTCTAGCACATCATCGTTAGCTTTATAGCTCATTGAGAAAATGCAAGTGCTTATAACTGTGTAAAATGTGTTTAAAATATACTCGATATGTATATGTTTGTAAGTAATAACGATAAATTATTCACTTTTCACTTTGAGTTATTATTGATATTGAAAAAATAAAAATATATACAAATCCCATCAAAGCTGTTATAAAATTCTACACTATTAATTTGGTCGATTTTTAATTATTTATAATTAAAATAATAATAACAACAAAAAATTATATATATATATATATATATATATATATATATATATATATATATATATATATATATATATATATATATATATATATATATATCAATTATATAAATATATATATATTTTTTTTATTTTTATTGTTTTTTTTCTGTTCTCTCGTGTCAATATGCTCA